>NC_056725.1:28839438-28914438 GCF_019279795.1 Protopterus annectens
GAAGTGAAAGCACCCCATTGTTTAGTTCTGAACGTTCCTTCGGACTGAAACCTGGTGGTTTTGGAATGTCTGGGTGTGGCCGTAGTGGCTCTGGAAGGAGCAGGAAATGACCAGTTCTTAGTAGGCCAATGCCTACTAAATCTAGGAGGTTGCACTTGTAAGAAATCTTTCATAGTTTGCATAGATTTACCTTTATCTTCCATCTTTTTTTAGAACTTCTTCAGCCTTACTACCAAATAAGCGGTCCTGCTGTAAAGGAGCATCCAAAAGTTTTGCTTTAACATGATCAGGAAGAGATTGCTTCTTAAGCCAAGCATGCCTTCTAAGCACAGACCCAGTAACAGCAGCCCTACAAGAGGCCTCTAAGGAATCAAAAAGTACAGTTTTGTACCTACCATAAATGTAGATGTCCGATAGGCATGCATCTGCAGTCCTTACAAATGGGTTGTCCTGTCGTCAGGCAGCCCTTCGGTCGGCCGGATTCCAAAGTCTGGGTCTGGCCTCGGCTGGTGTCTCACTTCACCCGACATCATAGCTGCAGTTATTCGGGTATAAAGGCATCAGCCAACGCCATTTTCCTCAGTGTTTCTTGCCCCAGATGCCAGGAGCCCTCTAGGAAGGCTAAATTTGGATAAATGCAAATGGTTCCAAACAGTAGAGAGCAAACAAAAAATAAGCATGTATGTACATATATACAAATACACCATAATAGATTCCCCCAGCTAGCTACAAGATGGGCAAATACCCTAGGAGTACCACAGAGGGGAAGGAGGGTGGGTAATCCTGACTGCAGATGCATGCCTATCGGACATCTACATTTATAGTAGGTACAAAACTGTACTATGTCCTTCAAGGATGCATCTGCAGTCCTTACAAATGGGTAGAATACCATAGCCAAACTGGGGGAGGAGGAGAAGTAAGATTATGGTGTAGTTAAGATCCCTTGCATAACAGCAGTGGCAAAACCTGCTCGGGATCTGGAGTATAAGGGTAAATTATAATGCTTGGCAAATGTATGCACGGAGCTCCAAGTAGCAGCCTCTAAAATGTCTTTGGTAGCCACTCCTCGTAAAAAAGCTGTGGTAGTGGCTGTAGCCCTTGTAGAGTGAGGCCTGATGTTTTCTGGAGTTTTCTTCCCATGGTAGGAGTAACAAAATCTAATGCAATTTCCTATCCACTTAGAGATTGTCTGTTTTGAAATTGCTTTTCCTTCCATTCCTGTTGCATATGCTACTAGTAGCTGGTCAGTTTTTCTATTGTTCTTGGTCCTGTCCAGGTAGTAACGTAATTGTCTATGTACATCCAAGGTATGCAACAGTCTTTCTCCCCTGTTCTGTGGGTTGGGGAAGAATGTAGGCAGGTGGATAGCTTGATTTAAAGATACCCTGGAGACCACCTTTGGCATAAAAGTAGGATTAGTTCTCATGGACACTCTATCTTGATGGAAGATCAGGAAGGGCTGTACTGCCATTAATGCCTGTAGTTCATATACCCTTCTTGCTGAAGTGATTGCAAGCAGGAAAGCAGTTTTCCATGATAAGTACTGTAATTCTGCTGTTGCTGCTGGCTCGAAAGGAGGAAGTGTCAACTTTTCTAGCACAAAATTCAAGTCCCATGCTGGCAATGGTGGCTTCCTAGGTGGTTTTACATTTTTAATTCCTCTCAGAAACTGCCAGAGCAGAGGATGTGAGAAGACTGGAGGATCCAAGTTGTATTCTGCTGAAATAGCTGATGCATGAATCTTAATGGAGGAATAGGACAGGCCATTGTGGAAGAGCTCTGCCAAGTATTCCAGGATGTTAGCTATGTTTACCAGTGACACATTCTCTCCTTTTGCAGTACTCCAAATGAGATATCTTTTCCATTTTGCTGAATAATTTTTTCTTGTTGAGGGTCTGCGAGCCTCCAAGATAATGTCTTTAACCCTTTGAGATAAATCTGGGTTCTTTGGTCTTATGCAATGTTCCAGGCAGCCAGCTGCAGTGTTTTCAGGTTTGGATGCAGGGTTTTGAAGTTGTTCTGTGTTAATAGCAAGGGAACTAGGGGCAGAGGCCATATTTGTTCCCGAGACATACTCCTCAGTAATGGGTACCAATGTTGCCTTGGCCAGTCTGGAGCTATCAGGATGATCCTTGGACGGTCTTCTTTGATCTTCAATAGCACCTTGTGCATCAAAGGAAAAGGTGGGAATGCATATGCTGTCAGGTTTTTCCAACTGAAAGATAGGGAGTCCACTTTCCAAGCAAGTGGGTGGTACGTCCTTGTGCAGAATTTTTTCAGTTGGTGATTGTGTGGGGATGCAAATAAGTCTATTTCTGGTAGTCCCCATTTCCCTGTAATGGTTCTGAAGATGTCTGGATGCAGCATCCATTCGTGGGCATCCGTGGTAGTTCTGCTTAGGATGTCTGCTAGTATATTTTCTTTTCCTGGCACAAAATTGCTTGTAACTGAATGTTGAAGCTCAGGGCCACATTCCAGAGGTCCATTGCCATCCGGCATAGAGGGTATGAATGTGTGCCTCCCTGTTTGTTGATGTACCACATAACTGTGGTGTTGTCCGTCCTTATCAACAGTTGACCCTGTCGAAGAAATGGTCTGAATGTCTGAATTGCCAGTTTTACTGCCAGCATTTCCTTTTCATTTATGTGTAGGTGCAGCTGGTCTTGAGTCCATAAGCCTTGTATGCACTTGTCCAGCATGTGTGCCCCCCAACCGAGGTCTGAGGCGTCTGTGATGGTCTGGCTTGGTTGAGTGCTGTGGAAGGGCAGTCCTTTGTTTGATTGACAGGCCTGAGCCCACCATTGGAATTCTTGCTTCAGGCATGGAATTATTGGAATTTGGGTTTCTAGGCTGTGCTTGTGCTGAGACCATAAATTCCTTAGGTACCACTGTAACTTTCTCATATGTAGTCTGGCATGTGGAATCAATATTATGCAGGATGCCATGTAACCCAGGGCTTGCAGGACTTTTCTTGCTGTTAGCTGGTTCTGCTTTGTTAATGCCATGAAGTAGAGAGGAGATGCTCCTGTTTTTCTACTGTCAGGAATGCCATTTGTTTTGATGTGTCCAGATCTGCACCCAAGAAGGTTATCCTTTGGGATGGTATCAGCCTTGACTTTTTTATATTGACTGTGTATCCCAGGGCTTGTAGAAGATGAATGACCCTTTCCAAATCTTTTGTTAATTTGTGTTTGTTGTCCGCTTGTAACAGGCAGTCGTCCAGGTAAGGGTAAATTTGAATTCCCTGAAGCCTGCAATGAGCAATTACTGATGCCAGGCATTTCGTGAATACTCTGGGCGCAGTAGATAAGCCAAAGGGCAATGCTGAGAATTGATAATGCTCTGATCCTGCAAGAAATCTGAGGTATCTTCTGCAATTTGGTCTTATTGGGACGTGCAGGTATGCCTCCTTGAGATCTAGAGTTACCAGCCAAGACTCCTTGCACAGCATGGGAAGAAGCTGCTGTAGGGTCAGCATTTTGAATTTTGGAACAATGAGGTATGTGTTTAAAGCGGACAGGTCGAGAATAGGTCTCCATTGATTTTCTTTTCTTGGTACCAGGAAGAGTCTTGAGTAAAATCCTTGCCCTTGTTCCATAGATGGTACCCTTTCTACAGCTCTCATCCTTAGTAAGTGAGTTATTTGTTGTAGAGCTTCTGTCTTCTGATTTGGAGGTAGGTTTGGCATTCCTCTCTTCCTTGGTAGAGTATGGAAGTGAAACCTGTAACCTTGGTCTATTGTCTGTAAAATCCATTTGTCTCCTGTGATGTAATGCCAGTTTACTGAAAATAAGGCTAGCTTCCCGCCTAAGGGTGCTTCTAGTTGTTCCCTGGTAGGCGGTGCCAGAGCCAAGTCACTGTGATTGTCCTGTGGAAGTGGTGGTGGCTGGATCTGTGGCTGTACCTCGCTGGTTGTTAGCCTGCCACTGACGTCCCCTGTAGGCACCTCTGGATTGACCTCTGCCTCTTGAGCGTCTATTCATAGGTTCATAGGTTTATACTAGGCTATCTGCCCTAAGGCATTTATAAGCCTAGCCCAAATTTTTGTGGCTTACGCCACCCCTTATATGAAAAAATACTGTGCCCATTAGTTTGTTGTGCCTCTGTCCAGCAGTGACACAGAGATGATTTCCGGGGTAAACCTACGATCTCCCATCCACAGGTCTAGATTTCTCTTGAACAGAGTCAGCGAGGTGCTCTGCCTCACATGGACCGGGATTTTATTCCACAGCATAGGGAGTCTCTGAGTGATAAATCTATCCCTCCAGCACGTACCTCTCGGAGCTCTGGAGGTGTCTTGGAAAGGACCAATTCTTGGAAGGCCAGTTCCTGCTAAACCTTGGAGGCTGGACCTGCAAGAAATCCTTGACTGTCTGGACAGATTTTGCTTTCTCTTCCACCTTCTTCAGCACCTGCTGTGCAGGGGAGCCAAACAAATTGAGCTTATCCATGGGAGCATCTAGGAGCTTTGATTTAACATGGTCTGGTAAGGACTGCTCTTTTAACCATGCATGTCTTCTGATCACTGTGCCAGTCATGGCTGATCTAAAGGAAGCCTCCAGTGCATCATAGCCGCATTTTAAGGAATGATTACTGACCTGCTGAATGTTATGTACCATTTCCTGTACAGATTTTTTGTCTAATGGTTCATCCGAGGACAGTTTTTTAGTTAACTGGTCTAACATAAATTCCTGATACTGAATCATGTGGAATTGACAGTTCAAGGCCCTAGCTGAAAGAGTAGCAGAAGTGTAAACCTTTTTACCCCATCTCTCTAAGGCCCTAGATTCCCTTTCAGAGGGGAGGGGTTTTTTGGCAGAGGTAGCTGCTACAGCCTTGGGTCCCTGGGAGATAGTTTCTGGGTCTGCAAAAGGGGCCTTATACAAATGATAATGTGTGTCCGGAACCCTGTAGTACCTATCGGGCTTAGCAGGGGCCGGAGGAAGAGAATCAGGAGCAGTACAAGCATCATTAAATGCATCATCCACAACAGTAAGTACTGGAGGAATGGCTAAAGGCCTATGCTGTGGCAAATGCAAAAAGGTTCTAAGCCTTTTCCTAGAGTCTGAGAAATCCTGGCCCTGCCATTGAAATTGTTCCCTCATAGCATGCAAGGTTTCCCCAAAAGAAAATTCCTCAGGCGGAGAGGCAGAAGGAATGGACTCTTCTGCATCAGAGTCCTCATAAGGAGAAAAAGGGCCCTCTGGAGGGTTTGAATTATCTGATTCATCAGAGGAGTCATCAGAAGAAACTGGCTCAGGGGGCTCTACTCTAGTCCTCTTCTCTGGAGGTGGGTGAGAGGCCCTGTCTGGATGTGGTTGGGATCCCCGGATCAAAGAAATGAGATCCTCTGCTAGACTAAGCATTTGTGAACTAGAGCTAGGCCTGTGAGAGGGGGTCTTAGCAGGCACAGTCTTGGTAGTTTTTGCTGCTTTAGCCCTGGCAAAGGCCTTAATCGACATGGATGCAGGTGGCCTAGCAGCTCCACATGCAGGGGTAGAAATATCCAAAGGGATAGTATCAGATAAATCCTGTGAACCTGCAAGAGCGGGTGGGATTTCAGTAGCAGATTCTGCCAAGCTGGATGAGGCCTCGGTAGAAGGCAAGCTTTCAGCCGAAGGAAGAACCGTAGACTCGGTTTCAGCCAAAACCGAGACACTCGCAGTTGGCTTAACCGTGGTTTCGGCCAAAACCGCGGACCGCGAGTGTCGGTCCTTTTCTTTGCACTTTTTAGAAATTTGCGTAGTCGGAGTATCCGACGGCATAATGTAAGCAAAAGCGGAGCCGAAAAACTCTTCAGCAAATTCCGACCGACGTCTAAGCGTCCGTCGGTTGAAAGAAGCACAGGCTAGACAAGCTGCTACGTCGTGGTCTGGGCCTAAGCAAGGTAAGCAGTAAGAGTGGAAATCTTTCTGAGGTATTTGTTTCCCACAAATTAAACTGTTATTCACTTTTTCTGACATCGGCTGAGGCACGAAAGAGTCCCCAACGGGGTACTTAGCTTTTTAGAAGTCTTCGGTAGTAGTAATCTCTGATTCTGACCGACCGGCACTTGCAAACAGCTTCTGCTTTGGGCACTACGCGGCAAGAAAGACTGAGGAAAATGGCATCGGCTGATGCCTTTATACCTGAATAACTGCAGCTATGACGTCGGGTGAAGTGCGACACCAGCCGAGGCCAGACCCAGACTTTGGAATCCGGCCGACCGAAGGGCTGCCTGACGACAGGACAACCCATTTGTAAGGACTGCAGATGCATCCTTGAAGGACATCCACATTGCAAAGTATGTTTGCCAACTTGTTCTGCTGAATGCAATAAATCCTGCAAATCTTTATTCTCCACACAGTCAGAAATCAACATCATTTTCTGTTTAAGCAGTCCCATGATATACTGTTGATATTTTAGCATATGGAATTGACAGTTTAAAGCCCTGATTGCTAAGGTTGCAGATGTATAAACCTTTTTACCCCATCTATCCAGCGCCCTGGAGTCTCTGTCAGAAGGGGTAGGATTTTTAGCAGTAGAAGCCTTAATGCCCTTGGGACCCTGAGAAATGGTTTCAGGGTCCGCAACAGGATTTTTGAAAAGGAATTTGTGGGACTCAGGAACCCTGTAGTACCTGTCTGGTTTGCTAGGGGCTGGAGGCAAGGAATCAGGGGCCATACTGGATTCCGAAAACACATCAACAATCTCTAGTACAGGAGGTATAGCCAAAGGCCTATGCTGTGGAAGAAGGAAATCCCTATGCCTCTTTTTGGATTCAGAGAAATCCTGACTTTCCCAGTGGAAATGCTCCCTTAAGGTATGTAAAGTTTCCCAAAAAGAGAAATCCTCAGGCGGAGAAGCAGAGGGAATGGAATCCTCTGCATCAGAGTCCTCATTAGTAGGTATGGACAAATCCAGATCATTAGAAGAGTCAGAAGAAACAGAGTCCTGCTCAGAAGATTCAAAGCCAAATTCAATCCTAGGCCTCTTGGAGGGGGGGTTTGACTACCCCTGATTAGAGTAATTAAATCTTCAGCCATTTTGATCATTTGTTTTTTAGGCATAGGGGCCTGAACATGTGGACTGGGTGTCGTTTTTTTTTTAGACATAGATTGAGATTTAGGCCTTAGCACTGAAGTTGGAGTCAGTTTAATATTCAAGTCTGTAGGCCTTAATACACCCTCAGAAGCCGGTGCCTGCTCAGCGGCTCCAGACCCATCCAAGGTAGAGACATCCGTGAGTTCCATATGTAAAGCATCTCGCGGCATACCGGACTCCGAATGGGTCTCAGTAGAGGCCTGCGCATCAAAAGTAGCGGGTATCAGGGGCTGCGAAAGCGCCTCACTGAGTACTGGCAAACTGGCGACCGGCTTAGGAGAAGCGTCGTCGGCAGTTTTGGACCTCAATGGCCTGTCTTTTTCTTTGCATTTTTTCGGTATTCCGGGAGTTGGGTGTCTAACAAACATCTTTTCTGGATATTTAAACAGAGAACCGAAATATTTTGAAGCAAAAATGTACCGACGATGGATAGTATGCTGATTAAATAAAGCACAAAACCGACAGCAAGGTACGTTGTGGTCAGGGCCTAGGCAAGGAATACAGTACAAATGAAAATCTTTATGAGGTATTTGCTTTCCACAAGTAATACAATTATTAACTTTTACTGACATTGGTAAGGAGCAAGAAAAAATTTCCCCAACAGGGTACTTAGCTTTAAATTGAAGACTTAGGTTCTGAAACTCGAAAACAAAAATTTCAGGAGTTGGCCGACCAGCACTTGCGAAATGATTCTGCTTCGGGCACCGAGCGGCAAGAAAGACTGATGTAATGGCGTCGGCTGCATGTTTTATACCCCTGATGACCTGACGTCATGGAAGAAGGGACAGCATCCGACGCAGGACCCAAATGTAATGACTGCAACAGTGAAACACGAACATCCTCCATATAGCTGATACACCTGATGTTCCTAAGGGGGTCATTTGCCTATATCCCATGTGCTTCTAATATAAGAGGTTTAAGGAATCACACAGTTGAAACTCTAGCTTGGCTAAAACTGCTGAAGATGCCACAACTCTTGTTGAATGAGCTTCATTTTTTTCTGAGTTTTAGATCCAATTTTTCATTAACAGATGCTACACAGCTTGACAGCCATTTTGAAAGTCTGATCTTGGAAACACCTAGCCCCAGCTTAAACAATGCAACAAACAATTGATCTGACACCCTAAAGTTCCTGGTTCTATGTAAATAAAATTGGAGTTGTCTGTGAAAGTACAGTTGTGTACACTTACCATAAATGTAGAAGTTTGCGTGCATTCACTGTTGCAGTCATCACATTTAGGGGTTATCCTGCCAGGGGTAGACCCTCAGATGGCCTGAATACCAGAGGCTTAGTATTTCTGTCTCAGTCACTGTCACTCTAGGACTGACGTCAGGTTGTCAGTGGTGTAAAATCAGGTAGCCGACGCCATTACATCAGTTTTTGTTGCCCTGTCAAGAGCCCCCCAAATAGGGAGCTAGGTTATGGTGGAAGAACACCACAAATACAAAGCAAATACTAAACATTCCCTGTAAGGGGAGAGGAAGAGAGAGAGACAGAGACAAGGGGGATGGTGGGAGGGAAACCAGGACTGCAAAAGTGAATACACTCGAACATCTACATTTATGGTAAGTGTACACAACTGTACTATGTTCTTTGTGCTTCACTGTTGCAGTCATCAGATTTGGGTTGTTTCCCAAAGCTGAAGAAAAGGGTGGAGGCAGTCAAGAAGATGAGGGCTGGCTAGGATGCCCTGCAAGACTGCAGTGGCAAAGCCTGCCCTGGATTTGGAGAAGATATGACGGTGGTAATGCTTAGTGAAGGTATGAACAGATGTCCACATTGCAGCCTCCAGGACGTACCTGGTGGGGACCCCGCTGAGAAAAGCTGCAGAGGTGGAGATTGCCCTGGTGGAATGCGTCCTGACCCCCTTTGGGGGCGGTTTCCCCGAGCTGTTTGTAGCAGAAATGGATGCAGTCTGCTATCCATATGGAGATTGATTGTTTGGATATGGCCTTGCCCTCTGCCCCTGCTGCAAAGCTGACTAAATATTGATCAGTTTTACTAAATGATTTAGTCCTTTCCGGACAGAATCTGAGCTGTCTGTGCACATCTAGAGAGTGCAGAATCCTTCCCCCTTTTGTGGGTTAGGGAAAAAGGTGGGCAAAGGTATGGACTGGTTGAGAACCACACTGGACAACACTTTAGGTATGAAGGATGGATTAAGTCCTGAGTGAGACTGTCAGCATGGAAAATGATGAAGGGCTCTACAGCCATGAGTGCTTGTAGCTCTGATACTCTTCTAGCTGAAGTGAGGGCCAGAAGCAAGGCTGTCTTCCAAGAGAGAAATTTTAACTCTGCTGAAGCTGCAGGTTCAAAGTGGGGTTGGGTGAGCTTTTCCAACACAAAAGGTAATGTCCCAAGCTGCAGTAGGAGCTCTTCTGGGTGGCCTTAAGTTGTTAGCCCCTCTTAGGAACTGTTGATAAGGGGGTGAGAAGAGAGGTGGCTCTGTGCTGTAATGAGCAGAGATGGCAGAGGCATGAATTTTAATAGAAGAGAAAGATAGGCCCCTGTGTAGTAGGTCTGCCAGGTAATCCAGGATGAGAAGTAGGAAGAGCTGTGCCATTCCAGTTCCCTTAGCCTGGATCCAGGTGCAAAACGTTTTCCACTTGTCAGCATAGGATTTTCGAGTGCTGGGGCATCTGGCCTCGCGTATAACATCTAGGACTTGTTTGCTTAGGCTGGCAGCTTGAGGATTGGTCAGAGAATAACCCAGGCTGCCAGGTTGAGGGTCTGCAATTGGGGATGCATGAATCCTCCATTCCCCTGGGTCAGGAGTGTTGGGATCGGAGGTAGGTGCCATGGTGGCAGGGATGACAGGCTGCACAGCAGTGGGTACCAGAGCTGGCGCGGTCAGTCTGGTGCAATCAGGATTGCCCTCAGTTTTTCCTCCCTTAGTTTGAGCAGTACCCTTGATATGAGTGACAGAGGAGGAAATGCATAGACTGAGAGGTTTACCCACTGGAAGGACAGAGCATCCACTTTCCAGGCCTTGCTGTGAGGTTCCCTGGTGCAGAATTTTCTGAGCCGATTGGAGTGGGAGGCAAAGAGGTTTACCTTTGGGTGAAGGTTCTGTGGTCCAGCTGCCACTCGTGTGGGTCTAGCAGGTTTCTACTTAAGTTGCCTCCCAGAGAATTTAGAGAGCCTGGCAGGAATTGTGCTGGCAGGTGTAGCTGCATGGCTGAGGCTGTGTGCCAAAGGGTCATGGTGAGCCTGCAGAGAAGATAAGAGTGAGTCCCTCCCTACTTGTTGATATACCACATCATTGTGGTGCTGTCTGTTTTGATCAGCAGAGGCCCTGTGGAGAGTAAGGGGCTGAAGGTGATCAGGGTGTGCTTAACAGGTAGCATCTCTTTTTGGTTGATGTGCAGATGTATTGGATTTGGGCTCCAGTGGCCCTGAATGCACCTGCCATCCAGGTGTGCACCCCAGGCATAGTCGGATGCATCTGTGGTGAACGTCTGGGCGGCGTGGGGTTGTGAGAAGGGAAGCCCCTTGTTGTGGTTGCAAGCTGCTGTCCACCAAAGAAAATTTTTCC
This sequence comes from Protopterus annectens, assembly GCF_019279795.1. Taxonomy (NCBI): domain Eukaryota; kingdom Metazoa; phylum Chordata; order Ceratodontiformes; family Protopteridae; genus Protopterus; species Protopterus annectens. The sequence goes on from NC_056725.1 coordinate 28,850,058, forward strand.
TTAGACAAGGTATCATTGGTATATGAGTTTTCAGGTCTTGAGAGTGTTGACACGAAAGGCTTTTTAGGTACCACTGTAGTTTCCTCAAATGCAGTCTGGCATATGGAATGAGTAGGATGCAGGAGGCTATGAACCCTACAGCTTGCAGGATTTTCCTTGCGGATAACTGGGTTCTGGGGGCTAGTTGAGAAAAGTACCCTGTCAGGAAGGCTTGCTTTTCGGGAGTAAAGAATGCCATCTAGGATGCTGTGTCCAGGCTTGCTCCCAGGAATACAATTTTTTGTGTGCGGACTAGTTTTGATTTCTTTTCGTTGATAGTATACCCCAGGGAGGTCAGTAGGTCCTTTACAAAAGTCAGGTGTTGTAACAACTTTTCCTGACTGTCTGCCTGAATCAGGCAGTAGTCCAAGTAGGGGTAAATCTGAATATTTCTTTGCCTGCAAAACGCAATGGCAGGAGCCAGGCATTTTGTGAAAACTCTGGGAGCAGTGGATAAGCCAAAGGTAATCTCAGAGAACTGAAAGTGCACAGAACCTGCCCTGAAACGTAGATATCTCCTGCATTATTCTCTGATTGGGATGTGTAGGTAGGCCTTTTAGGTCTTGGGTGGCTAACCAAGCATCCTTGGAAAGCACTGGTAAAAGCTGCTGGAAGATGAGCATTTTAAATTTTGGTATCACCAGAAAGGTGTTTATAATGGATACAGTGAGGGTGGGGCACCATGTGCCCTCTTTTCTGTGTACAAGGAAGAGTCTGGAGTAGAAACCTTGGCCTATCTGTTCTGCAGGAACATGTTGTATTGCCCTCATGGAGAGCAAGGAAAGAACTTGCTTTTTGGCCTCAGCCCACTGGTTTGGGGGAAGATCTGGGAACCCTTTAGGGTTGGTGGAGTGTGGAAATAAAATTTGTATCCCGGGGACACTATGTTGAGGACCCATCAGTCGTTGGTAATAGTGGCCCAGTTGCTTGCGTGGAAGGAGAGTTTTCCTCCTAGGGGCACAAGCAGGTGGGCAGAGGTAAGGGTTGGAACTGTAAAGTCATTGTGAGTTCTTACCATAAGGGGGTGGCTTTGCACTCCCTGTTTTTGAAGAGGAGGAACTCCATTGTTTAGATCTCTGCATTCCCTGGGGCTCCTGATTGGGGTGTCTGCTTCCCCTACGTCTGGGCTGAGCTGGCCTGGAGAGGGCAGGAAAGGACCAGTGCTTGGAGGGGCAATGCCTACTGAACCTCAGAGGTTGGACCTGTAAGAGGTCTAACTGTCTACAAAGATTTAGTTTTTTCTTCCATCTTTTTTAAGACCTCTTCTGCCTTGGTGCCAAATAAGTTGTCTTTGTTCAAGGGTGCGTTCAATAATTTGGATTTGACATGGTCTGACAAGGTCTGTTCATTAAGCCAAGTATGTTTTCTAAGTACAGAACCAGTGACTGCTGCCCTGCAAGATACTTCTAGGGCATCAAAACCACACTGCAAGGTGTGCTTAGTTACTTGACTTGCAGAATGCATTAACTCTTGTAATTCTTTATTTTCTGCACAAGCAAGAAAGGAAGATATTTTTTGTTTGAGAAGTTCTATTGTATGCTGCTGATATTTCAGCACATGGAACTGACAATTTAAGGCTCTAACAGCAAGAGTAGTAGAGATTGATAATTTTTTACCCCATTTGTCTAAAGCTCAGGAATCCCTATTTGACGGTGTGGGATTCTTAGCTGAAGTTGCTTTAATTCCTTTAGGTCCTTGAGAGATGACCTCGGGGTCAGCAGTAGGATTTTTGAAAAGAAATTTGAGAGAGTCAGGGACTCTGTAATATCTGTCAGGTCTCCTGGAAGCAGGAGGAAGGGTGTCAGGAGTCAAACTGGATTCCATAAAAACATCATCCACAACAAACAGGACAGGAAGAACGGCCAAAGGTCTGTGTTGTGGTAGATCTAAGAATTCCCCCCGAGTCTCTTTTTTGACTGAGGATATCCCTGACATGCCCACTGGAAATGCTCCCTTAAAATATGAAGGGTTTCCCCAAATGAAAAATCCTTAGGTGGAGAGGCAGAAGGAATGGATTCCTCTGCTTCAGAATCCTCATAAGCAGAGAGAGGTTGCATATCTTCACATTCGGATGCATCAGTCATCGGACACCTGTTCAGATAAAACTACTGGGACAACTCTCTTTCTTTTGAAAGGGGTAGCCTGGCTTCCCCCTAATAAGCATAATAAGGTCTTCCGCCATTTTAAGCATTTGAGACTGAGGAAAGGAAGCAGGTGCCTGAGTTTGGGTCGTTGGTTTTTTGGGTGTGGTTCGTACCCTGGGCCTTAGAAACTCGGTAGTTTTAGAAAGAAATGAAGACGTGAAAGAAGTAGTCAGTCTGTGTCGAGTATCAGTAGTGCAAAGTACTTCCTTGGAAACCGGTGCCTGCTCAGCGGCTCTGGACCCATCCAAGGTAGAGACATCCGCAGGATTCTTAGTCGAAGAAGAGTCTTGCGGCATACCGGACTCCGAAATGGTCTCTGTAGCGGCCTGCAAATTCACAGAAGTGGGCAGCAGGGGCTGCGAAAGCGCCTCACTGAAGACTGGAGAACTGACGACTAGCTTAGCGGAAGCATCGTCGGCAGTTTTGGACCTGTGCGGTCTGTATCTGACTTTATCCTTACGTTTTTTCGGAAGATCAGTACTCTGATAGCTTATCAAAGCCATTTCAGAATTCGAGGACTGAGAGCGAAAATATCTAGCTACAATAAGGGCCCGACGACATATAGTTCTGGCTTTGAACAAAGCAGAAAAGTGACACCGGGGGACATCGTGGTCTGGGCCTAAACAGGTGACGCAGTAAGAATGGAAGTCTCAGTGTGGTATTTGCTTTCCACAGGCGAGACAATTGTTAACTTTTTCTGACATCGGCTAGAGCAAGAAAAAAGGTTCCCCAACGGGATATTTAGCTTTAGAAGACTTCAACTTCAATTCGGAAATGAAAACTCGGGTAGTGGCCGACCGGCACTCATGTGAACTGCTTCTGCTTCGGGCTCCTCAGCAAGAAAGACTGACGTAATGGCGTCGGCTGCCTGATTTTATACCACTGATGGCCTGACATCAGTCCTGGAGCGACAGCAACTGGATGCAGAAATATTAAGCCTCTGGTATTCAGGCTTAGTGAGGGCTACCACTGGCAGGATAACCCCTAAATGTGATTACTACAACAGTGAAATACGAAGAACATCGTCAAGTAGGTGCAGTACTGATTTTCAGGCTAAACAGAGTAGTACCATCAAAAGGAACATTGATAAAGGATATCTTAAAGCCCTACACAAAATCACATAACTGCAAGCAGGCATGGCAGTGTAAGACTACACCAGTGGCTGCTATGCTAGCTGTCCCAACAGCTGCATAAGAAAGCAGGTGCATGGAGACATTCAAAATAGAAGATTAAGGTAGAAATCTGGGAATCCACAAATCTCTGAATATTCAATGGCAAATCACCAGAGAGAGGATTAATAATCTCTCTGGTCAATTCTCTTTGGAATCAAATAATATGGGCCATGTAGGTCAGTGCTGTCAGGGAAAAAGTTGCTGAAGCATATGATCATTTCCCAAATCTGTCCAAGGCTCTAGACTCCCTGTTCAGGGGCTGAACAGATGAACTCTTCTCTAAGAGTTCTTTCTTTATGGATGCAATATGACCATAGCATCCACAGGAGGACCCTTACTCTAGTGAAGTCAGTTTTTTGGAGCCACTAGAATCCTAGCAGAATTTTTTGGAATAGGCACTCCTGCGTTAGGTTCCTTCCAGCTCACTGAGCTACTAAACTGATGAGGGCATCTGGAGCAGGGACTACCCAAGGCTGTAGAACAGCCTGCCCAAAGCCTCCAGAAACACATTTTTTCCAGGGAAGGTGTTTCTTTGGACCAAGCCCCCTCCTGTTTGACCAAATCTAGAATTTCTCCAAAGGAGATATCTCCAAAGGGGATCTTAGAGGAACCTTCTCCTTCCTCCAAATTTGTCTTCTGTAAGGGGTTCTGGAGATGAATTCATGTGGTTCTGTTTGCACGTCTGCTTTCTACGCACCTGTCATTGGGGAATATCTGGCGATCGGTCTGAATCAGACTGAGAGCTCAAAGAAAGTACTTCCCCCTACAGGACTGGAGACTGGCTGTCCCTGTAGACAGGGACTGGATTCTGGAGTAGAATAAATTTGAGGTCAGGTCAGATCCAAATGGGATGGAGTCACCCCTTCTCTTGAATGTGTGAGGACTTGATGGAAGGCTGAGAAGGCCAATCCGTCTGATTCAAATCCGACCACAAGCTAATCACCCTAGACATCCACATCCCCTATAGTGCCTTTTTTAGGCAAGGTTCAAATGATAAATTCACCACTGTAACAGGTACAAGCAAGCAAAATCTGAGGGTATTGCTATTCAATGCTAGAAGTCTAAACCTCAAAATGCACTCACTAGAGGCACTCCTTAAAATGGAAAACATAGACATCTGTGCAGTGACACAGACCTGGGTCAAGGCTCCAGAGAGTACCCCTGCATTACCAGGCTATAATTCATACCACACCTTTCGGCCACCTAACCTGGACCGAAACACTAAAGGTGGAGTGGTGTCATTATTCATTAAGGATATCCACACCTCCAGGCTAGTTGCTCAGCATAATGCATCTGAGATTATCCAAATGCAACTAACTCTGGGCAAGACCGCAATCCAAACTGTAGCTTTCTACAGATCCCCCACTATGCCCCAGGATTCCCACTTCTCATTTCTTGATACACTGGAAAATATTAGTGTACAACCTAACACCCTAATAATGGGCGATTTCAACTACTTGAAAAAACAGCCAGCACCAAATGTCAGTGTGTAAAAAGGCACAAAATAAAATGTAAGGTTTTAACACACGATTTATTTAGATTAATAAATCCCAGACCGGTTTCAGCCCTAAGGCTTTCATCAGTGGGAGAAAATAAATATCCCATGATTGGAGGAACTCCCTGGTCAGCCTCAGTAAGAAGCTAAGATCCCTCTTAAAATCCTCCAAAGCTAGTTACGAAAACAATCTCCACTGACTAAAGACAACCACAAAGCATTCTATAGCTATGTCAAGAATCTCAATGGCAACACTCAGATCTGCTCTGAGTTACAGCACAATGGCACTAAATATACAGAACCAACTGATATTGCCAATATCCTGGCAGACAGGTTCAGTGCTAACTTTACCCCCCTCTCATCTCCTAAAGGGCCCATCTCTATACCGGAAGAATGCAATGTTCCTGTAATCACGGCTGCACAGGTAAAAAAAAAAAAAAAAAAAAACTCTCCAAAGCCAAGAACACAGCATCCATGGGACCTAACAACATCCCAGGCTGCGTTCTACATGAACTGCAGAACGAACTGGCACCCCACCCAAGTACCACGTTCAATCATATCCTCACCTCAAGCTAGGTGCCCACTGAATGGCGCACAGCGACGGTTATCCCACTCCACAAAGGGTGAGCACCACGGGTGGTGGAAACTACTGCCCCATTAGCCTGGCGAGACTGGTCTAAAAGGCTATGGAACGTATCATCATAGAACTTATAAACAATGACATTGGTAATCTCCATACTCTGGACCCCACTCAGTTCAGGTTTGTAAAAGGCAGATCATGTCTCTTAAGCCTGAAAGACTTCTTTGAAGCGGTCACCAAAGCCGTGGATGAGGGTAAGGTGGTTCAAACAGCCTATCTAGATCTCGCCAAGGCTTTCGACACCACCCCCACTCTGGAATTATAGATAAACTCACTAAACTAGGCATAAATCCCTGTGTCACAGGATGGGTTGCCAACTGGCTCACTGACAGAACCCACACTGTGGAAGTAGCAGACTCCAATTCCAACTTCGGACCAGAGAAAAGTGGAGTACCACAAGGTTCAGTTCTGGGTCCTCTCCTGTTTGGTATCTATCTACTTCTCTGAAGTACAGGCTAACACAGAAGGTCTTTGGCTAAAGTACAGATGTGAGAGTGTTCGATCTCGCCATTTGTTCTTACACCTGGGTTCGGAGCCGATCCTCGGCTCCGTGTCGGCCGCTTTGCAAGCTCTGCATCGAGAAGAAGCTCGAGACCAACCTAACTCCCACAATCCCCCTCTGCCTTTACCTCAGATCTAGTTTGCCGCTGCAGCGTTCGCATCACTTTGATGAGCTCGAGCAACCTTAAGCTAAGATTTATATTTTTCTTATATTTCTTAGAAATTTCAAAGCTGCTAGAAAAAAGAGTCATCCAACCAGTCCCAGCGGACCAAAGAGGATTCGGAACTTACTCAAGGTTCTTTTTAGTTCCAAAGAAGACAGGGGACTGGAGGCCGATTCTGGACCTAAGCAACCTCAATACCTTCGTCAAGAAAGAAAAGTTCCGGATGGTCACGCTTCAATCGATCCTTCCATTTTTACAGAAGGACGACTGGATGTGCTCAATAGATCTGAAGGACGCATACTACCACATCAAAATGGCCAGGGCGTCCAGGGATCACTTGCGCTTCCGGCTGGGAGCCAGCCATTTTCATTTTCGAGCTCTGCCCTTTGGTCTGACCTCAGCCCCCAGGGTTTTCACCAAATGCATGGCAGTGGTGGCGTCTCACCTGAGACGCCTGGGATTCCAGGTGTTTCCATATCTGGACTGGCTCCTTTCTGCCACCACCCAGCGTCAACTGATTCAGGACAGGGATTACACACTACAGCTTTGTGTTCATCTCAGAATTTCCGTAAATTTCGAAAAATCTTCACTACAGCCATCACAGCATATCTCATTCATAGGAGCAGAATTGGATACGCATCATTTAATTCTAAGACTTCCTCCAGAAAGGATAGCCTCACTACAAAGCCACATATCTCTTCTTCTGTCATCCAGGAAATCCCCAGCAAAACTGGTTCTGAAGGTTATGGGTCTCATGGCAGCTTCTCTCATTGCGATACCATTGGGAAGACTGCACATGAGAGTTCTACAATGGCTACTGTTTGCACAATGGTCGTTCCAACAGCTACCTCTGACACACGAAATTCTGATCACAAACACATGCAAATCACACCTAGCCTGGTGGCTCCGGACTTGCAACCTTTCCAGCGGAAGACCATTCGTGCTACCCACACCGACAGCTACGGTGACCACGGACACTTCCCTGATAGGGTGGGGGGGCATCTTTCAGGGACAGACAGTCCAAGGCGAATGGACCAAGTTAGAGTACAATCTGCACATCAATGTTCTAGAGTTGAGGGCAGTGTTTTTAGCGTTGCAACACTTTGCTCCCCTTCTTCCTCTAGGAACTATTGCAGTTCAGACGGACAACATGTCCGTAGTCTGGTACATAAACAAACAGGGGGGAACCAAGTCTTATCAGCTATGCAGAGAGGCCATGAGAATCTGGCAATGGGCGGAGTCCACGGGTCGCTTTCTGATTGCAACGCACATCCCGGGGTCATCCAACGTCATAGCCGACAGGTTGAGCAGAGCAATCCTGTTGCCTCACGAGTGGTCCCTCAAACAGTCAGTTGTGAAGAAGATTTTTCGCAAATGGGGCCAGCCTTCCTGTGATCTTTTTGCGTCTCCAATGAACGCCAAATGCAGAAGCTACTTTGCCCTATTACCCCCTCCAGGGGAAGTCCCCAGGGACACGCTGGTTCACGATTGGCCCCCGGGTCTCCTGTATGCTTTTCCACCTTTTCCCCTGATTGCAAAGTTTCTGCAGAAAGCCAACAACCTGCAAAGGACGATTATCCTCATTGCCCCATTCTGGCCTCGTCAAATCTGGTTTCCCTTTCTTCTGGCACACCGCATTCGGGGACCCTGGATCCTGGACCCGGAGCCAGATCTGCTGACCCACTCGTCAGGGGCTCCCCACCCATCGCTTCTGTCACTCCAACTAGCAGCTTGGCTGCTCCGCTTCCCTACTTAGCCAGGTCTGATCTTCTTTCACCTGCAGTTCAGAATATACTAGTGGCTTCTCATAAAGCTTCCACTACAAAGACCTACACGAGTAAATGGAAGCGCTTTGTTTTCTGGGCAAATTCACAGCATTTGGACCCTGTTATAGCTCCCTTAAATAAGATCTTGGAGTTTTTAACCGAATTGTTCCACCAAGGAGCTTCTCCTGCCACTTTAAGAGTGCAATTGGCTGCCATTTCCAACTTTCATGTGGAAGAATGTGGGGCCCCTATTATGGCTCACAGACTTTGTAAGGCCTTTTTAAAAGGATCTTTCCATATTAGACCACCAGTTAGAACTCCTACATCACCTTGGAATCTGAACCTTTTATCTAAATTGATGCTACCTCCATTTGAACCAGCCTCCTCTTGTCCATTGAAGTATTTGTCGTGGAAGACCCTCTTTTTGGTGGCCATTACATCGGCTAGGCGGGTGTCAGAGCTTCAAGCTCTTTCTATTAAACACCCTTATCTAATCTTTCACTCTGACAGAGTATCTCTTCGCACTAATCCGTCCTTTCTCCCCAAAGTTTGCTCTATTAATAACATTAATCAATCCATTGAACTCCCTACCTTTTTCAAAAATCACTCCAATAAGTTGGAGTATATGTTACACAAGTTGGATGTTCATAGACAACTTAGATTTTACCTGGATAGAACAAAGGATCACAGGAAAACAGATCAACTTTTTGTAGCCTTTGCAAACAGCAGGAAAGGTGTAGCAGTTACTAAATGAACCCTTTCCAAATGGCTAACTGATTGCATTATATTTGTGTATGCTTCTTCGGAACAAACTTTACCTGTCAAACCCAAGGGGCACTCTACAAGATCAGTATCTACATCCCTGGCTCATGCAGCTCGCTTACCATTAGACACTATTTGTGCAGCTGCCACTTGGTCTAAACCACATACATTCAATTCTCATTACAAGGTAGACAGGGTTTCTAGGGACAGGGCAACCTTTGGTTCCACAGTGCTCAAGAACGTTCTCCCGTGAGTTCCTCAGGAACATGGAGCTAGGGACGCTACCCAGGTGTAAGAACAAATGGTGAGATCGAACACTCTCACATTTAGAAGTTATGTCCTTACCATAACTTTCCATGTGGAGTGTTCATCTCGCCTTTGTTCTTACATTCCCACCCTCCCACCCTCAGGAAGAACGTACAGTTTGGTGTCTGGTTTGATTTATCCTGCTTCTACATTACGCAGTTGTTGTGTATATATGTATATATATATATATATATATATATATATATATATATATATATATATGTATAGCTATTATTGCAGTTATGTTGTTTTGGCATGAATGTGTTTCTCTCTCTGACTTCTGGTTTGCTTGCAAACTAGATCTGAGGTAAAGGCAGAGGGGGATTGTGGGAGTTAGGTTGGTCTCGAGCTTCTTCTCGATGCAGAGCTTGCAAAGCGGCCGACATGGAGCCGAGGATCGGCTCCGAACCCAGGTGTAAGAACAAAGGCGAGATGAACACTCCACATGGAACGTTATGGTAAGGACATAACTTCTAATTTTGTACCTACCATAAATGTAGATGTTCGAGTGTTCACACTGCTGCAGTCATCACACTTGGGTTATCCTGCCGTCAGACGGTCCCGCAGTCCAGAGTTCCAAAGTCTTGGTCCGGCGTCGGTTGCTGTCGCTTCTTCCCTGACGTCAGTGCGCCAGGGGTATATAAGAGGCATCCGACGTCATTTTCTTCAGTTTTTCTTACCCCAGATGTCAGGTGCCCCCAAGTAGGTAGGCAATACATATTGCTAATAAAACATGTAAAAGGAATAAAAGGAATACCTTCAGTTACAAGCAAATACACCACAAAGGTTGTACGGTATAGAAAAGTTCAGCTAGGTCAGAGGGGATGGAGGGAGAGTAACCTGGACTGCAGCAGTGTGAACACTCGAACATCTACATTTATTGTACATACAAAACTGTACTATGTTCATCGTGTTACACTGCTGCAGTCATCACACTTGGGTTGAATCCCAAAGCTAAGGATGGGTGGTGGAACTAAACAGGGTTTGGAGAGGCTATTAGGCCCTGCAGAACTGCAGTGGCAAAGCCAGCTCTGGTTTTAGAGTACAGAGGTAAGTGATCGTGCTTGGTGAAGGTCTGCACTGAACTCCAAATTGCAGCCTCCAAAATATCCTTGGTTGGAACCCCTCTGAGGAAGGCTGTTGATGTTGCTGTAGCCCTGGTGGAATGGGGCCTGATGTTACCAGGTACAGGTTTCTCATGGTGTGTGTAGCAGAAACGGACACAATGTCCTATCCATTTTGAAATGGTCTGTTTTGAGATAGCCTTTCCTTGTGATCTTGCAGCATAGGATACAAAGAGCTAGTCAGATTTTCTGAAAGCCTTAGTTTTATCCAAGTAGTAACGTAATTTCCTGTGAATGTCCAAAGAGTGTAGGAGCCTTTCCCCTTTGTTCTGGGGGTTTGGATAAAAGGTGGGCAAATGAATGGTTTGGTTTAGGGCCACACTGGATACCACCTTTGGCATAAAGGAAGGGTTAGTTCGTAAAGAGAGACTGTCTTGATGAAAAATGATGAAAGGCTCCACTGCCATTAGGGCCTGTAGCTCTGAGACTCTTCATGCTGAAGTTATTGCTAGCAGCAGGGCAGTTTTCCATGATAGAAACTGTAGATCAGCTGTAAAAGCTGGTTCAAAGGGCGGTCGTGTAAGTTTTTCCAAAACAAAGTTGAGATCCCAAGTTGGTGTTGGTGCTCTCCGGGGCGGTCTTATGTTCTTAGCCCCTCTGAGGAACTGTCTTAGTAATGGATGTGAAAATATACGAGGATCCGTGTTGTACTGAGCTGAAATAGCTGAGGCGTGGATCTTAATAGATGAAAAGGAAAGTCTTTTGTGCAACATCTCAGTTAAATATTGAAGAATCTGAGGAATATTTGGGACGAGGGGATTTTGGCCTTTAGCCTGGTTCCAGGTGCAGAATCTTTTCCATTTGTCTGAATAGGCTTTCCTGGTGCTGGGCCTCCTGGCCTCCAGAATGACATCCATCACAGCTTTAGAGAGAAGTGCTGACTGGTTTGTTTAGGTAATTTGCCATGCAGCCAGATTTAAAGTCTTGAGCAGGCTGTGTAGAATATGATTGTTTTGCTGAGTGAGCAGGTGAGGAATTGGAGGTAAAATCCATGGTGGGCCTTGAGCCATGTTCCTTAGTATTGGATACCAGTGTTGGCGTGGCCAGTCTGGAGCAATGAGTATCATTTGTGACCTCTCTAATCTGGCTTTCAGCAGCACCTTTGCCAGAAGAGGCAGTGGAGGAAAGGAATACACTGTCAATGTTTTCCAACTGAATGAGAGGGCGTCCACTTTCCAAGCTAGTGTGTGGTATGTCTGTGCAGAATTTCCGTAGTTGGTATTTTCGGGGGGAAGCAAACAGATCTATGTCTGGGCTCCCCCATTTTTGAGATATCATTGCGAATACTTGTGGATCTAGTTTCCACTCGTGAGGATCTGTGATGTTTCTGCTTAGATCGTCTGCCAATGTGTTTTTCTTTCCTGGCAGGAATTGTGCTTGTAGTTGAACTTGGTAGGTCAGTGCTGTGTTCCACAAGGTCATTGCTTGCCTGCATAGGGGGTAGGAATGTGTGCCCACTTGCTTGTTTATGTACCACATCATTGTGGTGTTGTCCGTCTTTATTAGGAGTTGTCCTGGATGTAGGAGGTCCTTGAAAGCTGTTAGGACACTTTGTACAGTTAGCATCTCTTTTTGATTGATATATAGATGCCTTTGATCTGCAGACCATTTGCCCTGAATACACTGTCCTGCCATGTGTGCTCCCCAGGCATAATCCAATGCATCTGTTGTTATAGTTTGCTTGGCTGTGGGTAAGGTAAAAGGCTGACCCTTGTTGAGGTGACATGCCTGAGCCCACCATAGAAACTCCTGTTGAAGGCAGGGAATGAGTGGAATTATTGTTTCCAAGCTGTGGCTGTGGAGTCCATACGCTTTTCAGATACCATTGTAATTTCCTCATATGCAGTTTTGCAAATGGTATTAGTAGTATGCAAGATGCCATGAATCCCGGGGCCTGCAGAATTTTTCTTGCAGGGGAGTTAGGTCTTTGTTGCCATCATTAAGAAGTATTGAGTCAGTTGTCCTTGCTTGTCTGGCGTGAGATAAGCCATCTGGGCCGTTGTATTTAAGCTGGCACCCAGGAATATTATGTCTTGTGAGGGCACTAGTTTTGACTTATTTTCGTTTACTGTGTACCCTAGGCAACTTAATAGGTTTTTGACAAACGCCAGATGCCTTAAAAGAATGTCCTTGCTTTCTGCTTGAATAAGGCAGTCGTCCAGGTATGGATATATTTGAATTCCTCTTTGTCTGCAGTATGCAATTACTGGTGCCAGGCATTTTGTGAAGACCCTGGGCGCAGTAGATAAGCCAAAGGGCAGTGCAGAGAATTGGTAATGGGTTGAACCTGCTATAAATCGGAGGCATCTTCTGCAATTTTGTCTGATAGGGACATGCAGGTATGCCTCCTTGAGGTCCAACGTTACTAGCCAAGCCTTCTTGCCCAGCATGGGAAGAAGTTGCTGTAGTGTTAGCATCTTGAATTTAGGTACTTCCAGATATGTGTTTAGAATTGAGAGGTCCAGAATGGGTCTCCAGGTTTTGTCCTTTCAGGGAACTAGAAAGAGTCTTGAGTAAAATCCTTGTCCTTGCTCCTGTGTAGGAACCTGTTGAATGGCTCTCATGTCCATGAGAGCTGAAATTTTCTTTTGAGCCTCTGCCCACTGATTTGGTGGCAGGTTTGGCATTCCTTTTACCCTTGGTAAAGTGTGAAAGTGGAATCTGTATCCTTGAGATACAATATTTAGGACCCATTTGTCTTTTGTGATGATGTGCCAGTTGTCTGCAAAAAGTGCTAGTTTTCCTCCCAAGGGAGCTGCCAAGAGGGATTTGCTTGGTAGTCTGAGGGGTAAGTCATTGTGTTTGTCTTCTGATAGTTTGAGACCCGTCTTCTCCTCCTTTTTGGGTTGTGGCACCCCATTGTAGGGTCTGGTAAGAGCCTTGTGACTGACCTCTGCCCCTTGGGCATCTGTATTTGCCCCTCTGTGGTCTGGCAGAAGCTGGAAGGGACCAGATTTTGGTTGGCCAATTTCTGCTGAAACGAGGGGGGTGAACCTGTAAAAAAATCCTTGACCGTCTGCATAGATTTTGCCTTATCCTCCATTTTCTTTAAAACCTCTTCTGCTTTTACACCAAATAAAACATCCTGCTGTAAAGGTGCATCCAATAACTTTGCTTTAACATGATCAGGTAAAGTTTGTTCATTTAACCAAGCATGCCTACGTATGACAGACCCTGTCACTGCTGCTCTACAAGAAGCTTCCAATGAATCAAATTGACATTGCAAAGTATGTTTTCCCACTTGTTCAGCTGCATGCAACAAATCTTGCATTTCCTTGTAATCAGGCTGTTCTGTATGTGTGATCATTTTTAATTTTTAATTGAGACATCAAATATTGTTATTTCAGCATATGAAACTGGCAATTTAAGGCCCTCATAGTAAAGGTGGATGAGTGTCCACATTCACCAAGGATATTCACACCACCAGGTTAGTTGCCCAACACAATACGTCTGAAATTCTCCAGGTGCAACTAACACTAGGTAAGACTGCAATCCAAACTTGTAGCTTGCTACAGACCCCCCACGATGCCCCGAGATTCTCACTACACCTTTCTAAACATACTGGAAAATATTAATATACAACCAAACACCCTAATACTGGGTGATTTCAACTACCCTGCCATTAACTGGGAAAACTACTCGTGCACCAACACCTTTGCCCAACGGTTCTTGTAATTCATAAATTCCAATGCCTTGGATCAACTAATCCATAGTCCCACCAGGGGCTCCAATATCCTAGACCTTGGTCATTACCAACATGGGAAATCGATGCTCCACACACCTATGACCACTCCCTCGTTGGTCAGGTCAGACCATAAGCTAATCATCCTTAACATCCACATCCCACCCCCACGCCCCCAGTAAGGAAATCTCCATAAAAAACTTCTCCAAGGCCAACTTCATGCTACACAAGTTAGAAGTTACAAACTTCATGACACCCATGCAGACGGGAACTGAAAGTTCGACTGCTGAGTCCTACACTAAGGCACTGTACAAGCACATCCACTCATGCATGAATCATGCCATCCCAAATAGAACTAAGATGCTCTCCTCCAAGAAAAGAAAGCCAATCTGGTGGTCCCCTGCCATAAACAAACTTTACAACAAAAGGAAAAAACTGTTGCAGAAAAGAGGAAAATCCCAGGATGCAAAAAACCTCCCTTACCAGCCTCAGTAAGAAGCTGAGATCCCTCATAAAATCCTCCAAAGCTAGTTTTGAAAATAAAATTGCCAAAGATTCCAAAGACAACCACAAGGCATTTTATAACTATGTCAGGAATCTAAATGGCAATGCTCAGATCTGTTCTGAGCTACAACAGAATGGCATTAAATATACTGATCCCAAGGATATTACCAATATCCTGGCAGATTGATTCAGTGCCAACTTCATCCCCCTCTCACCCCCTAAATGGCCCATCTCAATACTGGAAGATTGTCAAATTGCGGTAATAACAGCCACACAGGTAAAAAACGCACTCTCCAAAGCTAAGAATACAGCATCCATGGGACCAGATGACATCCCGGGCTGTCTACTACCTGAACTACAAAATGAACTGGCACCTCACCTAAGTGTCATGTTGAATCATATCCCTCACCTCAGGCTTCGTGCCCACTGAGTGGCGCACAGCTACAGTTATCCCACTCCACAAGGGGGGGATCCACCTTGGATCCCGGGAACTACCACCCCATCAGTCTGATGAGCCTGATCTGCAAGGCCATGGAACGTATTATCATGGAACTTATAAACAAAGACATTGGCAACCTTAAAACACTGGACCCCACCCAGTCTGGGTTCGTGAAGGGCCGATCTTGTATTCTGAACCTTATTGATTTCTTCGAATCAGTCTCCAGAGCGGTGGACGAGAGTAAGTCAGTCCACACAGCCTATCCGGACCTCGCCAAGGCCTTTGACACCATCCCTCACTCTGGAATCATAGATAAACTTACTAAGCTGGGCATTAATCCCTACATCACTCGATGGGTTGCCAACTGGCTTACTGACAGAACCCATGTAAAAGTAGCAGACTCCAAATCCAGCTCCAGACAACCTCTCTTGTTTGGCATCTACTTCTCTGAAGTACAGGCCAACACTAAGGGACTCTGGCTAACAAAGTTCGCAGATGACTGCAAACTGGGAGCCATTACTGAATCCCCAAATGATGTGGATACTCTACAAAAGGACCTTACAGAAACAGATGCTTGGTGCCAGAGCCATGGGCTCAAGCTCAATGCCAACAAATGTATAGTTATCCCCTTTGGGAAAAAACATGTACCCGTGAACTATCACATAGGTGGCAGTACACTAAACACCGAAAGTGTGATGAGACTTAGGGACACAGGTGGACAGTGGTCTCGCCTTCAATAACCACATCGCCACAACAGTCATGAAATCCTTCTATGTGGCATACCTCATCACTAAGAGCTTTTCATCCAGAAAAAAGGAGGTCATTGTCCCACTGTACTCATCCCTCATTAGACCCATTATAGAATACAACGCCCCATTTGGTATGTACCTCTCAAGACATCTGCAACAACTGGAAAGGCCGCAGAAATACCTCACTAAAAAAAATAAGAGGCCTAAAGCAGATGCCCTAAGCTGACCACCTTAAAAAACTCCAGCTATACTCTGTCACATATCGTCTACTCCGAAGCGGTCTCTGCTTAGCATACAAGGCCATGTCAAACCCAGAGCTGTTGGACATGCTACACTTAAAGAAATCCCACTCCCTCAGAGCCACACACTCCAGGGATCTAAATCTTGTCATCACAATAAACAAAACATGCTGGAGGGATAGGTTCCTGACCCAGAGACTCCCCAGACTCTGGAATAGACTGCCCATACATGTCAAGCAGAGCGCCTCTTTGGCCCTCTTCAGAAGGAACCCTGATTGGATGGGAGAAAGGAAATTCACCCCGGGGATCACTTCAGTCGCCCTGCTAGACAGGGGTCCAGGGAAGCAAATAGTGTGGGAAGAAATAGCCAGGGAATTGTTATGGCTAGGCTTGTATAGGCCCTAGGGCCGATAGCCTAGTACCAACCTATGAACCTATGGGATGGTAGCTGCGATGAAACCCAAAGCTTTGAGTATCTCCCTTGTTGTGCAGTGAGACACTGAGTAGAGGTTTTGGAAAAAAGTGGGCAGACGGAGTACTTTTTCCTGAGGACAAAAGGCAAGCATTGTGCATGTGTCTAGTCTGCAACCCAGAAAAACTGGGTTCTAGATGGTGTGAAATGGGATTTTATGAAGTGGATTGTGAACCTCAAGATGGATAAGAGATGTAGCGTGTAATGTACATGCTCAAGGAGAGCATCTATGCAGAGTTTGGATCAATAAGCTACCCAAGTAAGGGAACATCGGAATTCCCTGCATGCAGCAGTACGCTATCACTGGAGCTAGACACTTTGTAAAACCTCTTGGTGCCATAGAAAGATCAAAGGGCAAAGCAGAAAACTAAAAATGTGATCAGCCTGAGACAAATCTGAGAAATTTCCTTAAGAAGGTTGAATGAGGACATGAAGGTAGGGATCTTTTAGGTCTAGGGATACCAGAAAGCCTTGAGGGAGAATGAAAGGCAGAACAGTGAGCAGAAAATACACTCTGAATGTTGGCACCATTACGAAAAGAGAGAGATCCAGAATGCATCTCCATTGTCCTTGCCTCTTTGGCACCAGAAAGATTCTGGAATAGAAACATTTCCTATGAAGGATGCTGGCACTCTTTCTATGGTGATCTGGTACAGTAAGCCCTGAACAACAGAACTGAGCAAAGGAAGCTGTTTAGTGGGAGAATATTTTCCCAAGACATGGCATAGCCTTCTTTGATGACAGCAAGAACCTATTTGTCTGTAGAAACCATTTCCCAAATGGTGACAGACCTTTTGGAAAGAGGAGTAGAGGGATTGGGGACCGCAATTGGAAAGTAGTCACAGGTTTTTGCTTCTGAAAGGAGATCTTT
Organism: Protopterus annectens; assembly: GCF_019279795.1. Lineage (NCBI taxonomy): Eukaryota > Metazoa > Chordata > Ceratodontiformes > Protopteridae > Protopterus > Protopterus annectens. The sequence goes on from NC_056725.1 coordinate 28,867,127, forward strand.
CCAAAGGAGATTTCCTAAGCAATTTGTCTGGAAATCTTTTCCTTGGTGTTCTTCTTTGTGAGTGGACCTACTTAACAAAAGTGGATTTGGCTAGAAGGCTTCTGTGGTATCTACAAGTCTATAGAAAATAAAATTTGTATACAGTCTTTGTCTTCAGTCTTACCTTACTCTTGTAGGGCTTTGAAGAGTGTGGCAGGGTCTGGGCAAAACAAGAGACCTTAGTCTATGGGCAAATCTAGGATTTTAGATTTAAAGTCCTCAGGGATGGGTGGACTGCGCAACCATGCATATAGTCTAATGACTGAACCTATGGCGGCAGCAGCACTAGAGGAGGCATCTGCAGCATCACAACAGCATTTGATGCTGTAAATGTCAATTTGAGTAGCTTGAGACAGTAAGGGCTACATTAGCTGCTTAGAATCCATTGATTGTAGGTCTGACACGACCTTATGCAAAGACTGCAGGACAGATGGCAAATAATTTTTCATTTGTGCCTGTTAGCTAAAAGCTCTGGAAGCAAGGGTGGAGGAGGTGTAGCCTTCTTTCATTACCTTTCCATTGCTCTACTGTCCATGTCTATGGGAAGGTCATTAGCACTGGGGAGAAGCTTTGATAGGTTAGAGGAAAGCGAGACAACAGGGTAAGCAACAGTGCTGTTATATAGGTACTTAAGGTCATCAGGTACCTTACAGAATCTGGTCTTTTAGGTGCCAGTGCTTGACAATTAGCTGAAGAAGCCGTCTGAAAGGTATCCTAGTATGCATCTAGTACTGGAGGGACTGGAGAAGGAGCTGGTGTGCCTATTTCCAGAAGACTATAGTATCCCTTTTGAATTTTTATTTATTTTTATTTTACATTTGTTGACCGGGCTAGTCTAGCTGGATATATGTCCATTTTCAGTAGAGGCCTGGGGAGAAAAGCTCCACACACAAAAAAGCACAATATACCAAAGTAGTCATGTATGTAAACAAAAAATGAACAACAATAGAAAGTGTCCAAAAAGGACTGGTTACATAAAAATTCCAGAAGACAAAGAAAAATACATAGTCAGTTGAAGCACGTCATAATTATAGAATCAAGGCTATTTTAAATAGTATCATAAAGAGAATAAATAAAGATAAAGTACAAGAGATGAGGAAAGGAGTAGTGGAGAAGTCTAGGAAGTAGAGAAGAAGCAGTAGACAGTAAAGAAAGAAAGGAGATGAAGTGACAAGGAGAGGAGAAGAGAGAGCTTGGAGAAGAAGGTAGTGCAAAGGACGCCAAGCATTGGGCAAAAGGTGGCCTAGGAAGTAGCTTAATTGGTGAGTAGAAAGTAAGAGGAGTGGAGGAAGTAGAGGTAAAGTAAAAGGGGTGGAGAAGAATGTCAGTCTGGTATACTACAGGAACAGAGCCAGTGATTTTGGAAGTAAAGCTTGAGTTTTTGTTTGAAAAGAGGAAGCGATGTGATCAGAGTTATATCATTAGGTACAAGAGAGATTTGCTTTGATTGCCATTGAAAAGGCCTCATCACATTTTGAATTATCCAAAAGAAGCTTCCTTAATAGGAGGATCAGGAAAAGGGGAGTTCCCCTTCATCCAAAGAAAGTTGTTCTGGTGAATGCATTTGTGAGGAATGGTCCAGAGAATGATCAGAATCTGCATCCTGTTCCTCCTCAGAGGACAGGAATCTTGGCTGTGTCTTTGTGGTACGGGCTGTTGCAGCTGGGTCACAAAATAAGGAGGTTTCAGGGCCATGACAGCTTTAAATAAGCCCTGGGAGAAATCAATCCATTATTTTTCCTTAAACGACATAGGGGAGGTCACATGCCTAGTTTTTGCTTTTTCTTTTAAGGTGTGACATCTGCCTGAACAAGTCTTGGAGGCTGGGAATATAGGCATATTTGAATGAGAGTGCCTACAGCCTCTTCCCAGACTAGGATATGTGGTCCTTTAGAAATAAGTTGTGGGTCACCTGAGGCACCTGCAGCTTGCTGATGGGGTCTTGGTAGCAGGAAACTCAGAGGGTATCTGATGTACTGCAGATTCTGCAACCTCACCAGGTGCATCTGACTCAGAAATGTTGGACTGTGAATCATCTCAGGGTTTTTGGAGATTCTTCTTTGGCAGAAGGGCAATGTTGGATGTTGGGATTCTGTCATTTTAGCCTGGGACAAGCATTTTAGATGCAGAGTTTCAAAGAAAGTGTTAACAGAGAAAAGCCTCGACTTAAGGGTTTTTATAAACACGACTGGTGGATGCAACAGCCATTTTAGTCATGTTCCAAGCCTAAATGAAAAGGGACTTAAGTGTGCATGTCCTTGTATGGGATCTGCCTACCACACTAGCACTTACCCCTCCTAGCTAACAAAAATGTTCTATACAGTTCAAAAATGCAAAAAAGGAAGGTTCCCCAACTGGGCACTTATCTGAAAAGTGAAAAAAGTAAAGCAGCGGTACCAATGACCAAATGTAGATCAATTCAACGGATATATGACCTGTATTTGAGATGGTGGTGAGAGAGTAAGGGCCACTAGCACGCACATAAGCCTATATACCCATACAAGCTGAGATGTACTCCCTCGGGAGGGTCAAGATTTAGTACCCTGGATGTCCACGATGAAAACTTGTATGTTAAGAATACTGCAAAAGTGCTTTCAGTCAGGACATCTCTAGGTACTCTATGCCTGACTCATTTCCATAGTGTTTACTCGACTGTTCTACTCCCAGTCTAACTCATTGTGGACCATTTCCCCTAATGCACCATAACCACATAAAGCTGCACACTGTTGTCCAGCTTTGTATTCTTATCCTTACCCCTTACTGTAAACTCCACAGCTGCATGTACCTTACTGGCTAATGGTACCTCAGCCTAGTTAGGATTAAGTCTATAATTCCATCCCTTATGCTACAGACCTACTACAGTTGGTGGAATCCCTCAGTCCGAAACCTTAACCAATTCTGCCTTCCCTTTTACCCTTGAGCTTCACATTTTCTAAGTACGCACCTAGCAGACCTGGACCCCATGAGTATTAGCTACTTTCTTCAACTGAACCCTTTATTCTCTTCTCTCTCTCTCTCATACTCATCCTTTGATGCGTCTGGGGGAGAATACATTGCATCAGGCAACTACATCCTTTTCCGTCCACATCTTCTGCCTTAACTGCCAGGGCACCTACCCTAGGTTCTGACCCTGCCTCCCCCCTCCCTCATTTCTAGCCTTTGCTTTTCCTTGCTTCAGGTGTCACATATGGTACCATCCTCTATGCAGACCACTACTCCAACTCCATCTTACTCTTCAAGATCATGCGGGTCGCCTGCCAGCAGGATAACCCAAGTGCAATGACTGCAACAGTGAAACACGATGAACATCATGGGCAAGTAGCAGTGTCCACTGCACTAAGTAGCACTATTAATTATGGGCTACATGAATGCTGTCTCCTGGTCAATCTGCCATGTCTCCCCATCTTCCAATCAGACCAAAGTCTTACTTCTTCCTCAACTATAAGCAAACGTATCATAACAGTAGATGCTGGAATGATTACTACTGCAGTAGCCTAAGCTATATGGGGTTATATCCTGCAGCTCTCCACCTTCAAAGCTTCAGGGCACCTTCCACACACCCAAACCATTAATCAGCTAAAACTGTGCCAACTAAAAGTCAGGTTTGGTTAGCAAGCCCCTCAGAGCTTTCATGCCAACCAAGAGAAGGATAAACACAAACAAAAATAAGGGGGCTGGAGGAAGGGAGCAGTAAGTGCAGCAGTGATCATTTGAATATCTACTATTATACTTACACAACTGTAGTATGTTCAGCATTATGATCACTACTGCTGTAGCCAAAGCTATATGGGGAGATTACACAATAGCTTAGAAGAACTGAGAAGTGGAGCCCCTGGAGAATGGTCCTAGCAAAGCTGGTTCTAGACCTAAAGAAGGAATCTAGTTTATAGAGCTTAGTAAAAGTACACACACAGGATCAAGATGCAGCTTTTGTTTTAATCACTTGTGACATAGCCAAATTTACATGCATACAAAAGTAATCAAACTATATTAACATAACATTATACTTCACTTATATTGCTATATATTATATAACATAAGCAATAGTACATAAATTATTAAATTCCTGCCTTTTTTTAAGCAAGAACCATCTTTATTAAACCATCACTTACTACACAGGCAATCATACATGTATATAAATGAAAACAAACCATACCAACGCAATCCTAGTTGCAAGCATTTTACATCACAAACCATACTGACACATTCCCAGTTGCAAACAGTATACATCTCTTATAATCTACCTAATCTTTCTCACTCAAACATTACATAGCTCATTTAAGTCCTGCCGCCCTTTACAACTCATTCCTCCCTCGTATGCATTGTTCCCACAATTCCCATTTTTTTCCTATGTATTTTGCTTCTACCCTTTTCTAAAGATCTCCGTTCCAGTTGTTTTATCTCTGTTACTATATTCATTACTTCCAGTATAGCTGGTTTAGATTTTGATTTCCATTTTCTAATAATTGCTTTTTTGGCAGCCACCATTATTTGACACAGCAAGGGCTTACCATGTTTAGGCAATTCCGATTCTGTATCATAGATCAGAAAAATCATCTCCCTCATCAGACCAATCTGCCCACCCAGCAGTGTCTGATAATGCATCCCGCAGGGAATCCTCTGTTTCTTGAAGTCACCTAGAGTTCAACCATTTCCAAAATCCCACAAATGAAACCAAGGCCTGGCAGAATGAGCCTCGTCTTTGCCTGGAATAATTTTGCTTTGTTGGGAGTAACAAAAGTTAGATACAACCATTTGGAAATGGTCTGCTTTGACACAGGGTGCTACTTCTTAACTTCACAAGAAATGAACAACTGATCAGAAGTTTTGAAAGATTTTGTTCAGTCAAGATAGTACCAAGACTTGTCTGTGGACATCCAAGGTATGAAATATCCTCTCTCCCTTTTTTGTAGATTCTGGAACGATAAAGATGGACAGATTGGCATAAATTAAACTTTGGTATCACTTAAGACATAAAGGGAAATACTGGTTCTCAAAGAAACCCTATCTCTGTGGAACATAAGAAATGGCTGACTCACCATTAAAGCTTGCAACGCAGATACTCTTACTGCCAGAAGTCAGAGCAATGAGCAAAACTGTTTTCCATGTTAAGAACGTAAAGTAAGCCTGATGAGCTGGTGTAAATGGAACAAGTGCTCGCTTGGCAGTAGTCAAATCATGCCCCAACATATATGTCTTAAAACAAGCTGTAAACTAAAATAGCCCATGGGATGCATTTGGGTTGCATGGCAAAGGCTTATAAAGGTCCCACTGGTTGTTATCCTCATATATATATATATATATATATATATATATATATATATATATATATATATATATATATATATATATACCCATGAACCTATGAACAAATTAAAATTTCAAGCAGAAGCCACTGTTTCTCTAGGAGACTTCTTATGCAGAATACCTTTCAAAAACATTTTCACAAGAGACTGCACTGAAAGAGGGGTTTCTGTGGACAGACATGCTGAAATGGTTGACAAATGAACCTTGACCGTGGCTTAAGAAAGTACAATAATAAATCACACAAATACTATAAAACCAGAGAGACACTAGCCCTGAATGGGTGTTTTTTTTTTTTTTGTTGGTACCAACTTGAAAACCTTTCCCATTTGCTAATATATGATTTCCTACTAGCAGGCATTTTTGCCTTCATTAACACCTGCTGTATGTCCTCAGAAAACAAGTGCTTAAACGGTACTATTTTTTAACACCCTTCTCTGATTCTTACAGTTGCCATGCAATATTTTATATGCCCTAGTAATTATCGCCTTTTTACCAGCTGCATCGGTTCGAGATGCAACTAAAAACTGTACCACAGCAGGTCTTTTACTTAAAATTCCTTCATCCCTTTCACTTTTCCTGTACCTTGAGATCACTCCCTGGTCTCTAGTCTGCAATTCAGATGTCTTTTTGGTTGCAAACCACTCATTTACCTTTCCTTATCTCGGCTCCTTTGCCAGGTTTCTCCAGTAAATTCCATCCCCCTCTTGTCTATTTTCTGTACCCCTAATTACATTCTTCCCTATTGGCAAAATTCCCTTTCTCCATTCTCGTATTGGCATAGTTCTTAGATTACTTTCTGCTACTTTATGAATATGATATTCTGTATGGTTATTATTCTCCTAAAGGATCTACATCCAAAGTCCCACTATATTTCTTGAATTTCCACCATGCTTCATCATCCTTTTCCATTTTGAATTATAACCTTCTGCTTGTGTTCTGTATAGGAGCCTTAACTGTGTAGCTCTAAAATATCCATTTGAATTAGGTAAACCTAAACCACCTTGTTCCATTGGAAGGATCAACTAATCCCACTTAATTCATACCCTTTCTCCCCCTCCCCCAAGATAAGTTCCTTCAATTTTTTTTTTTTTTTAATTATAGTCCACAACTTCTCATGTTGATAAAAGTATGCTTGACCCTTATACAAGACCAAAGGATTATGTTCACCGCTTGCCTCTTACTATCCATATCTATAAATAAGAGCTTCCAGTTTCTCAATTTTTGTATTATCTTTTGTTTAGTCTCTTTCCACCAATCCTTAGCTATCACAACAGAAGCCTTTTTAATCTATACTCCTAAATACCTCACCATATGTCCTCATAAATATTGGAAATTGCTGAACAAATTTGCATGCGGGTACATAATTTATAGCTATAGTCTTTGTTTTATCTTCAATACACAATAAAAAATTGCGAAGGACCAAGCCACGGCAACACAAGGCATAAACGTTTTAATGATAGTGAGTGTTTATGCCTTGTGTTGCCGTGGCTTGATCCTTTTATAAAATTTCTAGAATCTCATTAAAACCTTTACGGGATTTCTAGCTATTTTGTTGTCATAGGTTCCCTGTTTGGTGACCACTCTTTCAATGCTCTGCTGCCTAAATTGTTGTGCTAAAGGTTTTTGTGCTCTTCAGTTAAAAATAGTTGCTTAACTGCAATCTTTCTGAACTCATGCATATTATTCAGATACTCCCTAACTTCTCTTCAGCACTCTTATTCCACCATGTTAACCTCTGTCAACCCCTCTAAGTAATTTGTATTACTACTAAACTTTTTTTTTTTTTTAATTTTCTCCATTATTTCAACCCTATATTAAACCCCATTTTCATTTTATCCCAGTCACTAGCTATAACCTCTGAATATATTTCTATCTTCCCTGTGTAAATGTTTTCCACTTACTATTATTTAAATTCCTCTCTTTTTAACAGGTAATTCACCACTCAGCATTTTTATCTTAGTTTTTATTAGTGCATGATAAGAAATAGTTGCTGTATGTGTGTCAAAGCTTTCAACTAAATGTGCATGTTCATGTGAAATACAATTTCTATCTAGCCTAGCCCAGTACCTTGGGTAACAATATGTAAAATCTGCGTTCTTACTGCTAAATTTGCATTGCCTATACACTTGTCCCTTCTAGGTCCCACTGATACATCTCCTCACTATTCCAAATCAAATTCCAGTCTTCACCTACAGATAATATTCCCTACTGAAAACTGATTTCTCTCCAATTTAAGCTCCATAAAAACAGTTTTTGATGGAATATAAATACATGGCATTGCAGTCCTCTTCCATTGCCAACAGGCCCTTACTACCACAATCTACCATTTTGCTTTTCCCTTCAATCATCACTACTGGAGTTCCTTTAGCAATTAGTAGAATTACTCCCATGTTCCTTAGTCCCCTGACATTCTGCTGAAAATCCAATCTAAAATACTATGCCAAATTCACATGCTCATTTCCTTCCAAATGTGTCTCCTGTAGCAATGCTATTTGCATTCTGCATTTCTTAATAAAAATTCAATACATTTCCTTCTTATCTATACCTTGTAAGGCCATACACATTCCAGGATAATATGGACAGTACAGCCATCATGAAAAACTATTGTTCCCACCAATTATAAATGACCCCTTTGTTGAATGTGCATTTCCAGCTTTTGTGTACATGCATATACACTAATATTTAGCAGACTGATCTTTTCTACAGTTCTTGTTCTCATTTTAATTTGAGCCTATGTCACATTTTTCATGTTTTTTGTTTTAATGAAAACTAAGCAAACACACAAAACCATGTAAACCTTCAAAACATGAAGTTCAACCCCCACAGAAGGGAACAAATGCCCCAAATTGACAGCTGTACCTAGAGGCATTATCTAACCTAAAAAAATAAGTTATATTCTTACCATAATGTTCCATCTGTGTTGTTCATCTTCATTTATTCATTACTGATGGATGTCTGTTCTGTCCTCAGAACTGAGTCGGCCTTGTAACAAGCTAATTGCCAGCCAAAACTATTCTTGAGCTAAGCTTTTACCCACAATGGCCTTCTTCCTCTCATCTCAGATCAAGTCTGTCCGTTATGAGTAAAGCAGAGGGCTTTCCTCTGAGCAGAAACCCTAAAGTAGGAGTAGGAGCCAATCCGATCACCCAGGGGCCACTGGAGGGGGAAGGTGGTGGGATGTAATGAATAAATGCATAAAGATGAACAACACAGATGGAACATTATGGTAAGAACATAACTTCTTTATCTGATGTTGTTAATCTTCATTCATTCCTTACTGACGGGACAGAGTCCCATGCTACCTTTAGTCCTGGGAGGCCCTTAGGGAAGGATGTTTCTGAGCACCATTGAACCAAAGGGTGTTCTTCCCCTGGAGGCCAAAGCCAATTTGTAATGAGTGATAAAAGTATGAGGGGTACCCCAAGTTACAGCTGCACAAATATCATTCAATGACACCTTTGCATGAAAAGTAACAGAAGCTGAAGCTGCTACTGACCTGGTGGAGTGTGCTCTGACTTTGCATGGTAGAGGAGTTTTATTTTCTTGATAAATCAAGGATAAACAATTTCTCAACCATTTGGACAAGGTTACTTTTGAGACAGGATTTTCCCAACTTTGGGTCTGAATAGGCCACAAATAGCTGGTCTGATTTTGTTCTGTCTACATAAAAACGTAACCATGTACATCCAGCCAATGAAGACAGTATTCTCCTTTATTTGAGTAGTTGGAGAAAAAGACTGGTAGTTCTGGTTAATTGTCAATTCTGAAATAACCTTGGGCAGAAAAAAAGGATTAGTCCAGAGTGATGCTCTGTTTTTATGAAATACCATGTAAGGGTGTTTAATACACAAAGCCTGAAGCTCTGAAATGCATCTGGCTGATGTGACAGCTACCAAAATAGTGATTTCCAGGACAGGGACTTTAGGTCGCAAGTGGAAGCAGGTTCAAAAGGTGATCGTGTCAGGAATTGTAGTACTAGTGTTATGTTCCAAGGGTCGATGGGTTCCCTGAAAGGTGGTCTGATATGCAAGACTCCTTTTAAGAAAATTTTGCAGAGATGATGGGAGATTAGCTATGAGTCTTGAAAACCATTACGGAAGTTTGAAATAGCAGCTAAGTGTACTCGAATGGTTGAGGCTGCTGCTCCTGAATGAAGAAGACTTGATAGATAATCCAAAACTACAATAACAGGAGCTGAGCAAGGATCTAGTTGTCTTGGTGGGACCAAATAAGGAACCTCTTCCACTTGCTGAGATTGATTTTCCTGGTGGATGGTTTATGCAAAGCCAGAAGGATATTATGCACTGGGGAGGTAATGTTATTCTGTTTGGCGATTACCAGAAGTGGAAAAACCAAGCTGTCAGCTTAAGACTGGAGGTGTTCAGATGAGTCAACCGTTGTGGGTGTGAGATCAGTTCTGGAGTTGAACCCAGAATCCATGGGTGACACACTAGATGAGGCCAAAGGAAGGGGAACCAAACTAGTCATGGCCAGTAAAGAGCAATGAGGATTACTCTGCTTCTCAGATGAAGGGCTTTCTTTAGAAATTGGGGAATCAGGAGAAGGGAGGGAAAGCATACATAAGTCCTGTGAGCCATTCGTGAATCAGAGCATCCCTTGGGGACTCCCCCTGCAGGGGAATTAGGGCAAAGTAGCTACTGCATTTGTGGTTTGATGGAGAGGAGAATAGGTTGCAGCAAGGCTGGCCCCAGTGGCTGAAGATCTTCACCGCAATAATAGGATTGAGGGATCACTCACGAGGCAGTAGGATACATCTGCTCAGCTTTGTCTGCAATCACACTGCAACTCCCGGGAATATGCGTTGCAGTCCGACAGCAGTTGGATGCTATCACCCACTGCCAAATTCTCATGGCTTCTCAACACAACGGGTAGGACTTGGTTCCCCCTAGTTTACTGATGCACCAGACTACTGACATGTTGTCTGACTGAATAGCAACTGTCCCTGACAGGAGGGTGGACTGAAATGCTTGCAACGCTAGAAGCACTGCCCTCTGTTCCAGGACAATGGTATGCAGGTGGGCCTCTATGTCTGACCAAGTACCTTGGACAGTCTTCCCTTGGTAAAGTCCCCCCCCCAATCAGGGAAGCGTCGGTAGTCACTGTATCCCTGGGCTGTTGTGGGCAAAAGGGGCGACTCCATAGTTGTCTGCCTGGCTTCATCCACCACATTAAATCCCGCTTGCATTGCTGAGTTATCCATATTTGAAAGGACAAGGGATGTTGTAAGGGATACCATTGCGTTAGAAGAAGCCAATGGAGAATTCTCATGTGTAGTCTTGTCAAGGGCACTATAGTAACTGACACTGCCATGGAACCAAGAAGTTGGACTGTTCGAGCTGGGACTAGGTTTCTACAGAGTATCACCCAGACTTGGGATCTTATCCTGTGTAATCTGTGGTCCAGGAGAGAGACTAGGCAAGCATGTGTGTTGAAAATTGCTCCAATAAACTCTAAGGATTGAGAGGGAATCAGGTTGCACTTTCCCCAGTTTATGGAGATTTCCAGAAATTCTGCTAGTCTGACAGTGTAGTTTAGTGATCTCCAGTAGATGCCTGGTGGGGCGGTGAGAAGCCAATCATCTAGATATGGAAACACCTGGAATCACTGTAGTCTCAACTGAGCTGTTACCACTGCCATACACTTGGTGAACACTCGGGGGGGGCTCTAGAGAATCCAAAGGGCAGCATGTGGTATTGAAAGTGATTGGCTCCTAGCCAGAAGCGAAGAAATCTTCTGGAGCGTTTGTCCATTTTTATGTGGTAATACGCATCCTGATGATCTACTGAGCACATCCAATCATCTTTCTCCAAAAACGGAAGAATAGACTAAACCGTGACCATCCAGAATTTTTCTTGTTTGACAAATTTGTTTAGGATGCTGAGATCCAGAACTGGTCTCTAGTCCCCTATCTTTTTTGGCACTAAAAAAAATCTTGAGTAGAATCCGGATCCTATCTGGTCTGGTGGGACTGTCTGGAGGACTCTCTTTTTTAAGCAGCTTTTGAATTTCTAGCGCTGCTGTTTTCCTTTGACTAGGTGGAATGTCAGGAATTCAACTTGGTGACTTTGGGTAAAGACTGAATGGGACATGGTATCATCTGGTTTTGATCCACTGCACCCATAAATCTGTTGTTACTGCTAGTCAGGCAGAATGGTGCAAGGAAAAACGACCAACTGCTTCCAGAGGAAAGCAATCAGGCCACTCCTCAGGAGTGCTGATAGAGTTGTCCAGAGAAAGAATTGCTGGAACCCTGGTTATGCAGACCTCCTCTTGTCCCTGTAGGGGGTACCCTCCAGATGAGTTACCCCCTCTGCCCTGGGGAGTATACTCGCCATGTGTGTCATGGAAAGGACCCTGCAATTTCTTGTGCCACATCCTTCTGCTCCTCTGGTTCCTAGAGTATGGATGCTGAGGGGTGGAAAACTGCACACCCACGGCAGACAGTGTCTTGCCTTCCTTCTCAAACCTGGCCAATGTGTCTTTCACTTTCAGGCCAAAAAGGGAAGAAGCTTCCACTGGAGCGTTAAGGAAAACTTAAAAGAGTCTGCAAAGTCACAAAGGCGCATCCAAGCATGATGTCTCATGACAATACCTAAACCCACTACTCTGGCTGCTCCATCAGTGGCGTGGGAAATCAGATGCATGGAGAAGTTGGATATGGACTCCAGGGTAGCTAGTTTCAAGGCAATTTTGCTGCGAACCTCGTCAGAGACAGCTCCTGCTAAGGTTTTGGAGAGTTCAGCAACTTAAGTCTCACTGAAGCCTGGTGAAGTGTGCCAGATAATTCAAAGACCTAACAGCAAAAGTCAATGACCCAAAGACTCGCTTCCCTTACCAGTCCACTGCCCGAGACTCCCTGTTTGGGGGGGGGGGTGGACAGTTTGGCTCTCCTTGGCCAATTCCTTTTTTGCGGCAGCCACCACCATCAATGCTTCTACTGGAAGACCCTTGGACCAGTGGGGGTGCTGTTCGGGAGGAGATAAAATTTGTCCAGCCTCTGTGGGATTGGTGCAATGGTATCAGGACTCTTCCATGTGCACTGCATGATGAACTGAACCAGCTCATCTGCAGGTAGGGTCACCCAGGAAGTAGAGGGTCGAGCATGAAAAGCCAGCAGGAACACGGACTCCTCCTTGGAGGGATTGGCGAGCTTCCAGTCACCCCCTCTGTTTCAGTATTTCAAGGATGTCTCCAAACGAATCATCATCAGAGGACGACCATGGGGACTCCTCCCCTTCATCATAGTCCATGTCCTTGGTGGGACTCCTCGGGTGAGTCCACATGCTTCATACTGCACGTCCTCTTGTGCAGTACCTCTTCAGTGGGAGCTTCTGAAGAGGACTCCTAAGAAGGGGCACCCTGCGGTATGGTATCCTGAGGCTCTTGTGCTCGACATCCCAAAGCAATGTCTTGTGTCAGCTGCATTTCGGAGGAAGGACATAACTGATGCGCTGACACCGATGGCTTGCCTACAGAGGCAAGGGCCCTCTCAATCGCCTGGAAAGCCTGCCTGAAGTGGGATAGAAGCCTAGAACCGAGAAGGACAACCTCAGAACCAGGGTCACACCCCGTTCCAGTGGACCAGCTCCCAAGGAAGGAGTCTCAAGGGGACACTGTACAGATAGGACTCCTGGGACCACAGACAGCGCCAAAGAAAAAAATCAGCACCGTGCTAGGAACCACAGTGCCCACAGTCCAGTCATGATCCTGAGAAAGGCTTGGTTCCGAATGATCCGAAGGCCAAGGGGTCGGCTCTATAACCACAGTGAGGTCCACCAGTGGAACTGAAGTAGTGGGAGCCGATGAAGGCGTTGGTTCCAGGAGCTTTGATACCTGCACAGAGGTCAAAGGAGGAAAATATGCTGGAATCCGTGGAGAAAGACTCCCAACTCCTACAGGGAGGGGAGTTCTGGAAGGTGCTGTAATCCCCTCTGCTGTCAGCAGTTGATCCACAAGATGTACCACATCCAATTCCTAAGAGGCTTCCTGGTCGATTGAGTCGATACCTCCAATGGGGTCTTTCCAAGAAGGGGTTAAATTGCTGCCCAAAGAAGGGGTCCACAGTGGGTGAATATCGGGTCCTGGCTATATGGTCAATTGGCACCGAAGTCTCATGGGTGAAGACATGTATAGAAGGTGTATCCGGTGTGGGAAATTATAGGTAGGCTCAGTGCCGTAGTCAAAGCCAGTGCCAAGGACGGTACCGGGGTTAAAGATATCGAAGATGGCACAGAGGTAGATATTATTGGTCTTGGTAAGGTCGGTGCCATAACTGGTGCAGAAGATGCAGATTTTGATGACAGCACCATAGTCTGCACCACAGACGGTGCAGTGGAAATCAGTTTAGGTCCTGAAGTAGTCAATTTTGGCATTTTTTGTTTCAGTTCCTGCTTTGTCACCTGAAGGTGAAGGAGGAACTGAATGTGGTCTCTTTCTGCGTTCTTTAAAGGGAGGGGATGAGCCCTCTGACCCAGAGATAGCCTCTGAGAAAGGTGTCTTAAGGAGACCCTTCAGAATTTGTTTTTCCTTTCATTAAGGGTTTGTGAGCTAAACCCTTTACAAACAGAACAAGGTGATTGAAGCAACAGATGAGGAACACCCAGACAGTACACACAACAGACATGGGTGTCCGAATTTGACAGTTTGCGGCTGAACTGGTCACACAGTTTAAAACCAAAAGCTCCCTTCTTTTCTGACATGGTAAACTTAACTGTCCGGGACTGTTTGGAATTTGTTGGTACAGGACACTAAAAATATGTAAGTACTGTCAGTTTGGTATGAGGGATTGGTTAAACTTCAACTACTGATGCCACATACTTATTTTTTGGTAATAAGTGGATGTCCAGTGAATAAATATTCATAAAGGGCCTGTGGAGCAGGATATTCAAGTGGACCGAAGGGTCATGTTTGTCGGGCCTAAATATACATGTTGGTCTCATTGTTATCAGCACTATAAGATATTTTCTTAACATGCTATTTGTAGGGGAATGAAAATGTGAGCTGTTTAAGAACAAATTAGTATGTATGGTGTGTCTTAGTTATACGTTTTAGTCACAATATATTATTTGGTGAAAACAAACTAAAGAACTGTGGTTATAATATTACCGAACTTCATAAACAACTTCAGGGCTTGTGACATATCTAGGAACTGACTGGGGGACTATATATGTTGGGTGCATACTCAACATTACACATCTATAAGATCTAATGTAGTCCTTTGAAATCCTGGTTGCTGGAAACAATTTTTGAACCATGTCTGTAGGGACAAATAATAACTTAGTCAAAAAGGTTGTTAGATGAACCGAATTTGAACTCAATGGCTGAACATACTGAGAGGACAAGCTGGAAAGGCTGGTCTGAGTTAGGGACTGAAATGGCAATGGCATTTTTTTATTTGTAAATTGTTGTTATATGGCCTGAATGTCAGCACTATTCAGACAGTATTTGGTCATTACTTAAGCTCAACGATTGCTTTTTATCCCCAAAGCAAAAATGTTTTTAAAAGGTTTGTGGTGTGGAGGGGATGCAGTAGATGGGCTATACAGGCTTGATTTAATGACCAAATGTGGATAAATAGTATTTAATTGTATTGTTCATGTAAGATATTTACAATTTGTTTGAAACAACTTTTGAGTGGTATAAAACAAATGTACCAATATAACTGTTACAGGGGCTGACTGTTGGATGAACATAACGACTGATGACACTAATGATGAGCTGGAAGGACTGGTGTGAGTTTGGGATTGTGAAATCATAAACAGTTTTTTGCATAAGGGTGTTATTGTTGTACGGCCCTAGGGTCAGCAGTATGTAGATAATATCTGGTCACAATACGAGCCAAGTTTGACTTTTCTGGTGAGTAACAAAAATATATATAACAACTGTTTTGTATTTTTAACAAAATATTTTGTAAATTGTTTGTGGTTTGGAAGGGTCATACCAGATGGGTTATATGGACTTGAGCTATTGACCAAATTTGAGTATCAGCATCTAAGTGTATTGTTTATGTGAGATACACACAGCCTGATTAACAATACAATAGGGAAGTTTAACATACGAGTATGATTTTCAGGAATTGTGTGGAATATCTCATAACAGTTAGAATGATGTGTGTATAAACCAAAATACCTGTATGTCAATTTTTTCATCTGAAAATTTAATTTATCAGTTTGTGGACTGGTAATATATTTTGATATAGTAGGGAAGGTGGAATAATTGATACATAAACATAAATAAGTAGGGTGAAAAATAGAAATCACTCTTGAAGATGATCTAGTCACTATATTGCAAGGCTTGTCTGCTGACAAGCATGATTTACACGTTTTCGGGCTAGATATGCCTGGGGATCCCCCCAAGGGTGATGCAGGTGTTCATCATTTGGTTGACCAATGTGGGGAGCTATTTAGTAAACTAACTAAGGGCATGACCATTTTACATACTAATGTGTAGCATTTGAAATTGTTCAAAGCATATCAGGTTAAAAATATAACACCTAGAGGCCTTAGGGTTCGGACAGCACCGTATGCAAGTGGGGCAGATGGCATATTGACTCAGGAATGGGCACAAGCACAGCAGGATGCATCAATGACATTTGTCAATATTCTGTCTTCCTATTATGAACGGATGATTGACAAGAATTGTGTAGATGTACAACAGGTGTGAGGAACTAAAACAATATGAGGGACAAGCCCAATATCAGGAGTGTCTAACTAAACTGACCAAGGATTTGCTAGCATTAGAGAAATCCTTGAAAAATAAAAAAAATTCATAAGTTTAATTGAGACATTAAAGTTTATGAGCAAGGGAAACCTTTTGACCTCAGGAAGTGTGTTAAATTTTCCGAGGGAGGGGGTAATATAGTTAGAACAAAAAGAGAAAGACCCAGGTCAAATTTTAAAAAGTCTGGTGCAGAATATGGTAGCACCTCAGGGGATGATTCATCAGCCACAGATGTTGAACAAGTACTTACCCAGGAGTCACCCAGTTCAAAGAAGCAACAAGGTATGGACTACCCTTTAGGTCTTGATGACATAAAGGAGACAGAAAGCATAAACGATGTACAAATGTTGCTAAAGACTTTGGGACACTGGTAAATATGGTGTACAATGTTCATATCATCTCCACTGTAACTTTAACAGAAGCGGAAGAACAATTGCTTAACAAAGGGCTCAAATATTTACTGGCTTTTGTGCCAATGAAGATAATGTGGTGGATGATTTCTTGGCATTTTGTCGAATACTTAAAATTATATTTTGGTCCTCATAAAAGGGTTCAAAGATCTACAGACTTTCGTTTTCGAAAGTCGAAATTTATGCTCCAATGGATAAACATGTATCAATATTCCAGGAATCAGTTATAAAAGATTTACATTTTAAGAATTATGAAGCTACTGAACCAAAATTTGACAGCTGAGGACAACAGGCACTCAAAAACAAAGAACAGTACAAACATTATCATTATTCCAGCAGACAAAGGTGGGGCAGCAGTGGTTATGGACACTGAAGATTATATATCAGAAGTTTACAGACAAGTAAAATAGTAACTAGATAAACTAACTGAAAACACAAACGGTTCACCACTACAGCCAGAACGAAATAACAGGAACGCAATTTATTTAACAACAAAAACAGCGTTTTCGCTTCCAGAAAACCAGAAGCTTCATCAGCATTTGAAAAGCTTAAAGGCTCGTACATTTAAAACATAGTGGGTGGCGCTCATTGACGTCATCACCCCCATCACAACAATATTGCTTAAAAGGGCAATATAAAAAGGCAACATAAAAAAGAGCGAGTGTTTAAAATACATTTATGTACACTATTAAAAGTGTTAAAAATAACTATGTTAAAAGGTAACTCTGATCTAACTGTGTGTGATGCATAACAATAATGCAAGTTCTATTAGTGCACTACTGAATCGGGTCAGCTGTCAAAAAAACAGACACCGTGAATGAAAGCCTACTTGTCAAGTCAAATCCAAAGCGGTACAAATTTTATGTTGCCTTTTTATATTGCCCTTTTAAGCAATATTGTTGTGATGGGGGTGATGACGTCAATGAGCGCCACCCACTATGTTTTAAATGTACGAGCCTTTAAGCTTTTCAAATGCTGATGAAGCTTCTGGTTTTCTGGAAGCGAAAACGCTGTTTTTGTTATTAAATAAATTGCGTTCCTGTTATTTCGTTCTGGCTGTAGTGGTGAACCGTTTGTGTTTTCAGTTAGTTTATCTAGTTAATATTTTACTTGTTTGTATGATGTCCGGAGCACCATCGAGTCCAGCAACGCAGAACTTGTTCGGTACTCGCAGTACCAGTACTGAGAGCCCCAACGATCAAACGAACATGAAAGTGCTACTGGTGGCACTTTCACAACGCCTAGATTGTATTTATTCACGGCTTGACAACATTGAAAGGAGGAGCGGGGACCACGGATCTGGTCGGGTCCCTATACAAGCAGGCCCTCAACATGAGTTACTTGGTTCCAACGCATCAACCATCCCAGCGGGCCAACAATGTGCCCAGTCTCGTCCGCATGTGTTTGAAACCTCAGAGGGTAACTTGCTTTTAAACAACGCTGCTTTGCCTCCTACGGCTGCAGGGAATGGCAGCAACTTTATGAACTTAGCACCAAGACAGATACCTGCTACTTCCAGCAGCCAACAGAACTTGGGTCACGGTCCACTTATTGATGTGCCCTCATTGTCCGAATGGGCAAACAATCTAGCCCCTTTTTCTTTTGGGGATTCTTCTGGAGCGGGGCCATCGGTGACGGACCCACCTAATTCAGGTAACATTTCTGATCATATAGCAGAGAAGCTGAGATTTCTAGATGGTAAATTATTGAAACTTAAAAAATTGCAACTAGAAGTTGCATATTTTAAACAATGTTTGGCTGATGCTGTTATCCCTAAAGGCTTAAGGAGCTCCTTTTCTCCCACTGGCCTTTTTTCGGATGCTACTTTTTTAACTGAATTGGAGTCACTTTTTAACAGACAAGGTGCAGAACTCCTAGAACTAATGATTAAAAATTACTCCAAACATATCACAATATTACTGGAAGAAACATCTAACTTGGACAATGCGATCAAAGCTGACATTAACTTTTCTAGGTATAAATACGACTATGGCCGTATTTTTACCAGTATCAATGCATTGCTTTCCAAACTTAAAGTTAACAAGGCTAAAAAGTTAAATAGAGACAGATTGGCTTACCAAACCAATTGTGTGTACCCGAATCTGGTAAAAAAGGTTATTAGACAGGGTAACTAAGTGGAAAGGGATGGCCCAGCATATAATCGCTGTGATAATGAAATTGTGGAGGAGCCCCCCTGTGATGAGGACATCGCAGACACTAATAGCCCAGCTAGCCCTGTTCAAGGGCCTAGAAGAAGCAACAGGCTTAAAACCCAAAACAAAGCACACAATTACAATAACCAACAGAAGCCATTTTTAGGGAAGAAGGGCAATCGGAACCAGAGGTACAAGAAATGGAATTAATGGAAGAAACCCTACCTCACATAGGTTTTTGCCCTGTCTATGACAACCTGCCTCATGTTATTTAGAACCTAAAAGGTGATTTCCACATTTACAATTTTTCAAATATTTTCATCGACCAAGAACTAGTTGAACTTTTGGCTAAAGGGTTACATTTTGTACCCGATCATCAATTCAAACTAGCCAAAACTCTGGTCAACCTTAAATTCTATGTGCGGAAATTAAACTTGAAAGTTTTTTTCAATAGTGAAACCTCTGTACTACACAACAAATTGAAGTTAACTAGTTCCTTTAACCCTCCTTTACATCCTAGCCTCAACACATTTGAAAGCGCCTGTGAACTTGACCTGAGATACTTGTTCTCTCATAATCATAACTCAAGATCAACAAGGAACATTTCCCAGGATCAAGTTGTAAGCTTGAATAACCTCTGCGACAAAGCAGTCAGAGTTACTAAACCAGATAAGGGAGGTGGACTGGTTATCTTTGACAAGGAAGATTACATCAGGAGAATGCTGTGGGTACTGGACTCTCCTGCCTATGTCACTTCATCTTTGAACGAGCTGTCCACTACATACAAAAGAATTAGAGGATATTTCAGGGACCTTTTCCTTGAAGGCAGAATCGATATGGACACTTACAATTTCATTGACATCACCATGCCTAGAGTACCAGTCATGTTTGGGATCCCCAAAATATATAAGAGTCTTTCTGAACCACCTATGCGGGCACTGGTGGATGGAAGAAGTTCTATCACGCACCCTTGTGCTCGCATTGTTGACAACATCATTGGCAGATACCTGAAATCAATTCCGCAGATTTGTAAAGACTCTTGGGTGTTCCTAAACTTGATCAATGATGCCCAATTCAACGCTGACCTCAATTTCTTGACCACTGATGTGGTTGATTTGTACACTTCTATTCCTCATGCAGAAGCGGTTGAATGGATTGAACTCATGCTTCGGGAGTTGGGTGCTCCCAGTAATGACATTCATGTTGTTACTGTCCTACTCTACATTGTCTTATCCTCTAATTTCTTCATTTTTGATAATCAATATTTTTTGCAAAAGAAAGGGATTGCAATGGGTTCCCCGTGTGGCAGCAGTGTTGCTAATTTATTTGTAGCATACTGGGAGAAATATTTTCTATTTGATTTCCCCCTTTTCCAGAGGTGTTCTAAAATCTATACACGATTTCTAGACGACGTTTTCATCCTCTTTGAAGGAGGTGAAGAGGAAGCTCTGGAACTCATTTCATATATGAATTCCACAACTGAATTCTTAAGATTCACACACCATTTCTCTTCCTCAGTCATCGATTACTTGGATGTACAATTGGTAAAGGACACCTTTAACAACAATTTCTGCTCTTCTATTTTCAGGAAAACTACCTATTGCAATTCCTTTCTGCATTTTTCAAGTTGCCATCCTTGGAAACAGAAGCGTTCGATCGTGAAGGGGCAACTAGTGAGGGCAGCTCGGATGTGCAGCACTGATGATGCCTTCAACAAAAAATGTGCCTTACTTAAAGACTTTTTCCTAAATAGAGGATACCCGGCCGACTTGATCATTGAATTAACTGTGGAAGTCTCCTCTAAACGCTTGGAGGGTATTTTTACACCCCTTCTTTCCTCTAGACTGGTTCCCCTGCCGAGTGAAAGACCATTAGGCACACTGGATTCATTGCCCTTGGATCCATCTCTGGTGCAGGTTCCTACTGGTGTGGACACCAACAAGGACCCTGATTTCTCGGCTAGTTTCATCACTGCCTTTAATATTAACTCAAGGCAAATTTGTTCCATTATGAGGAAGAACTGTTTTTTTCTCATGAATTCGGGGTTACATGATAGGTTAGGCCTCTCTCCCGTTTTTACATATAGGAGGGGCAACAACCTTAAAGACATTCTACAGAGGAACACGAAGTCTGACCACCTGACGAGAACGAAGGGCACAACTATATGTGGTTGTTGCAAGTGGTGCAGACACCTCCGAGTCGGTAACTCCTTCACTATCGGGAAAAAGAAATATTTCATCAACCATAAAATCAACTGTAAAACTAAGGCCATAGTATACGTAGCATTCTGTCAATGCTGCACAGCTTTCTATGTTGGCAAAACGGACAGACGTTTTTGTGACCGCATATACCAACATATCTATGCCATTAACAATAAGAAGAGTGACAACGCTTTATCCAAACACATTCTTAATAACAGTGGCCACAGTTTTCTTTTCATGGGTATTGACCATATCAGTATGGACATCAGAGGTGGCCCGCAATCCCTTATTGTCGAGACTCGTGAATTGGAATGGCAATTACAATTGGATGCCTTTTCATTCCCTGGTTTAAACGAAAACTGTAACATTGCTGCAATACTCAAATATAAGAGCTACCTTAGATAACACATTTGCACATTGGTGGTTTGTACATTCTATTCCACATTTCAAATTGAAGGGCAGGAACCAGGTCTTGTATACTGCCTTTACATGGTTAATGCCCATTTCCACATTCCATCTAAAGTTTAAGGTCACCAGTAATTTGTACCGCTTTGGATTTGACTTGACAAGTAGGCTTTCATTCACGGTGTCTGTTTTTTTGACAGCTGACCCGATTCAGTAGTGCACTAATAGAGCTTGCATTATTGTTATGCATCACACACAGTTAGATCAGAGTTACCTTTTAACATAGTTATTTTTAACACTTTTAATAGTGTACATAAATGTATTTTAAACACTCACTCTTTTTTATGTTGCCTTTTTATATTGCCCTTTTAAGCAATATTGTTGTGATGGGGGTGATGACGTCAATGAGCGCCACCCACTATGTTTTAAATGTACGAGCCTTTAAGCTTTTCAAATGCTGATGAAGCTTCTGGTTTTCTGGAAGCGAAAACGCTGTTTTTGTTATTAAATAAATTGCGTTCCTGTTATTTCGTTCTGGCTGTAGTGGTGAACCGTTTGTGTTTTCAGAAGTTTACAGACAGTTAAGGGATGCGAGACATTATATGCCCATGCCATTCAACCCTACTTTTCGTTTCAAGAAAGAGATTGATACTTTTTTGGATTTGGCATGCGATGAGGCAGTGATCTCATCACAGACTAAACAACATTTAATAGTGGATGACCCTACAGAAGCAAATCCTTTATTTGTTGCCCAAGATTCATACAAATTTAGAGAAACCACCTGGCAGGCCGAAAGTGTCCGGTATAGGATCTTTAACAGAACATCTGCAGCCATTATTAAAGGTAGTTAGATCTAGAATTCAAGACACGACGGAATTCTTGACAATTACAGAGAATTCCCAGTTGGAATCACATTGGCTACTGTGCACACTAGATGTGACAGCATTATATACAAGTATTCTGCACTGGGGTGGATTAGAAGCTGTCAAATATTGGTTAGAGAAAGCGGGTATTTATCCTCCACGTTTCAACACTTTGTTACTGTGTATGGTGGAACATGTGTTGACAAAAAATGTTACATATTTCCAAGGGGATTGGTATTGGCAGGTCCAGGGAACAGCAATGTCGGCATCTTTTGCCCCCATATATGCTGATCTGTTTATGGGCTACTTAGAGGATTTGTTTATATATGATGATTTACATAATATTTCTTTGAGATAGATATCTGGAGAAGATTTCTCAATGACTGTTGGTTAATTTGGTGTGGGGGTGAAGAATATTTGTTAGAGCTTGTTCAATATTTGAACTAAAGCAAGTGGGGAATAGAATTTACCCCGAATGCGGATATACAGCAGACAAATTTTTTGGATGTGACAGTTACAAGAAATAATGATAATATGTTGGCATCCAAGATGTGTCGCAAATATCCACAGTATAATAATTTATTTGCTACTAGTTTACATCCCCGCCATATTACAGAAAACATACCACAGTCTCAATTTCTAAGGGTGAAAAGAATTTGTTCCTCTCCAGATAGCTATCAATATTTTGAGGATGACCTCACAAAAAGGTTTTTGGTTAGGGGGTACCAACCTAACAACATCAGGTCAGCCAAAAAATGGGTAGCTAGTCGAAATAAGCCTGAAACACTGAAATATCATGACAAAAAGCAGGAGGATGAGAATGCTATCAGGTTTGTCATTACATATGGTAGGAATATTAACATTGTTAGGGAGGTCATTAACAATTGGAATATCTTGTTAGCGAATGAGGAACTTTCTAGTTTACTTATGCCAAAATGCCAATTTTCATATAGAAGAGGATGAACGTTAGGTTCTCAATTCAACCACTATAAATGGGGTAATGGGAATCAAGATAAAGGACAACAATGTACTTTAACTGGTGAAAAAGTTTTTAGGTTATTTCCATATGGGCATTGCTCATTGTATAAACATATGTTAAAAACAAAACAGTTTTCCAGTAAGAATACTAGTTCAGATTTTTTTTGCAAATTGTGGGTCAGACTGGCTGATATATTTAGTGATTTGTTCATGTGCTGCCTTTTATGTTGAGCAGACCTCAAGAACTATGCGTGTTCGTATATCGGAACACCTTGGTGATATTCGTAACAAACGTATTTCAAATGCACTGTATAAACATACACAAACGTAATAATGCCAAGTTTCACTTTATGGTTATTGACAGAATTTGGGGGGGGACAGGAAAAATAAATTGGGATGGCATGCAATACTAAATAAAAAGGAGAAGGGTTGGATCATTAAACTTCGGTGTTTGTTCTCTCCAGGGCTTAATGACCATATGTAATATATGTGTATGACTACAGTTCTGTCAAATTAAGTTGGTGTTGCTTTAAGTGTTGATGCCTGATGATGTAATGATGCTTAATCATGGTATAAGTACTGGTGACTGATGCTTTTTTATTTATCACTGAAGAAGGCAATGTTGCCGAAACCGGTCTGAAATTGATGGTGTTGCCACAATAAAAGAAGGTTGGATATGCTTACATGGTTCTGACCTTGTTTTTTGATGTATACTTAAGAATTTCGGGCCTGTGCATCAACCTTAACGTGCGGGGGTGTGTCTTTGGATAAAACTTAACAACTATCAAAAAATACAACAAACACAGAAGTTGTAGCAGAGATTTTTTTTTTTTTTTTTTTTTTTTACCTCAAGGGTAGTGGGAAAGGGCCTATACCTACGATGGTATTAAAGACTACCTACTAAACGGTAAGAAAACACAGCAGCAACAATAAACACACTAACAGTAAGACAGTGGGTAAATAACGCTAAGATAGGGAAAGAAAATATCAGGAGAACAACAAGTAATTTGAAAAATTTCCAAAGTACTTAGCTAAGAGCTGGCTTGACACAGCTTTAGGCAATGCAACAAATGAGATCTGAAGTAACAGGGAGAAGAGCACTGTGGATAAAACTTAGCTCAAGAGTTATTTGACTTGCACAAGCTTGTTACAAGGCTGACTCGATTCCGAGGACGGAACTTGACACCCATCAGTAAGGAATGAATGAAGATTAACACCACCAGATTTAAGGTTACACATGCTAATTCACATGCTACAGACTGTGCTCTCTTTTACACTGATTGCTGTCTCATATTTTCTTATAAGTTCATAATTGTTTACTAAGCTAGCCTCAAGGGCCATTTTAAGCTTAACCATACATCCCAAAGCACTGACAAGTTCTTGTACCCATAACTGTAAGCAGGACCTTGGGTGATGAAACATTTACAAGCAGGGGGTCTAGGAGATGAAACCATTTACAGAATGACTTTGTCCTTTAGAGACGTGTGTCAAACCACGGATGAGTTTTCTGTTCCCCATCCAATTGTCCACATTACACTTGAATTGGGTTAGTTGGGAACTCTGCTTCACATGGATGGGAAGCCTGCTCTAGAGAAGTAGTTGCCTCTGGGATACATACCTGTCTCTCCAGCAGGTTCTATTTATACCACTGGCAAGTTTTAAGTCTTTAGAATGGGTAATTCTGGTGCTGTTTGTTTTGTGATATGGAGAAGGTCCGGCAGGGTGGGGTCTGACAATGCCCTGCATGCCAGGCATAGACTTCCCATCAACAGCCTGTAGGAGACAGAATATAGGAATATGGTCTTGAGGCAGAATGCATAGGACATGTTACTTACACCCTGTATTATTTTAGTGAGGAACCTCTGTGGACGTTCCAATTGTTGGATATGCCTGGTTAGGTACATATCAAAAGTGACACTGTACTCAACATACCTCTCAACTATCCAACTTTCTGCCTCAACTTTTTTGTCTGTTTCTCATTACATTTGTGGTTTTCAGGCAAATCACTGAGGATTAGTCACTAAATAATGAGACATTTGAGTTTCAGACTTTACAGCCTTCAAAAAATGCATGCTAACACAACAACTGTTATTCTAGCTACTTTTGAAAATTATAGGAGCAATATTTAAAATCTGTCCCTATTTTGGGGTCTTTGACCTCCATTATTTTAGCCTTTGCCCCGATTTCTTGCAGCAACAGGTTGAGAGGTATGGTACTCAATGGTAGGTCTGATGAACAACAAATACAGTGTAACAATGACTTCCTTGGACCTAGATGCCAAACCTTTGTTTACAAGTTGCACAACATAAAATGATTTCTTCACTACTACAGACACGTGATAACCACAGGCTATATTACTGTCTTTTGTGAGTTCCCAAGCCCCCGACTACTGGGTCAGCTCTTAAGGGTCTGTTGTCAATATGATAGTTACCAGGGTGGATGACTTCCCAAAGGATACTATTATACATTTCTTGGCATTTCATTTTAGTCCATGGCTCTGACACCAGTTAGTTGTGTCAGCCCTTCCTGGAGAACATTTGTGTCAGTGGGGGAATTCTATAACTGCTCCTAATGTGTAATCACCTGCAAATTTAGTCAGCCAGAGGCCACTGCATTGACCTTGACTTAAGAAAAGTAAATGCCAAAAAAGAGCAGTCCCAGTCCCAATCACTGAGGGACTCTGCTTATGACTGGCCTCACCAATTCTAACTTCCTGGGTCCTGTCTGTGAGCCAGCTGATTGTCCACCTAGTGATATGAGGGTTTATACATAACCTCTTGAGTTTGTCAACAATGCCTGAGTGGGGCATTGTGTCAAACACCTTTACCAAGTCAAAGCAGGTAGTGTGAAACATTTTGTTCTCATTCACTGCTTTGGTGACCTTCTCAAAGAAGTTCACCAGATTGAGTACACAGGACTCTCTTCCCCTCCCATATATAAAAAAAGCAACTTTCATAAAACATTACCTGCATTAAAGTATTAAGGGTGCTAGGGAGATTGTTTGAAACTATGGGAAGTTAGAGGTAACAATCTTTTCACTTTTTGCCACTGTATGTTTAAATTCTGCGTCTCCCTCAACAAATACTCAGAAATCACAAGATTAACAGCTTTCACCTACAGAGAGCTTGTCTCCATGGAAATGTATTCAGCAATGAGTCTCTCTAAATTTCACTCAAAAAATAATGCACAGCTGTCCTCAGATACAGACATCTAGACTCCACTAAACATTTGCCAGTGGAAAACAAACAAGCTAATATCTTTGCAGTTGTGAGAAGCTTAGCATTTTCATTGCTTTCTTAATTTTGTCTTATTTTTAAAGCTTACATGTTTACAAAATTTACGGCTTAAACCAAAGGTAGTAATCTAGACTTTCATCTTTGTAAAATAAAAAGATAAAATATCCTAATTCTATATAAAATCAGTGCACATTTACACCCTCCCCCCCACACCAGCAGCACAAGATTACAGCACATGAACATTAAACTTGCTTTTGCCCAGCCTTTTTTCTTGTTATACAGTAAAACCCATGTTTCTTGCAACTAAAAACTTACTTTAACATCTTTAACACACACACACCAGTCACCAAAAAGACTCCCCTCACATTTAAAATACCCCTTACTCACACTTCACAAAACTGTTTTACTGTATATAGCATGCAATTTATAACCTGAAATGTTTTATACAAATAATAACAAAAACTGTTTTACTTAAGATATGTCTCCCCCTTTTAGCATCCTTCTAAAAATGAATGATATAAAGTGGGATATATGCTTTACAGTCTACCTACAAGTTTATAGGAAAACTCCACCCTAGGACTAAAAAAAAAAAAAATTCACTCTATCTTTGTTTCCTGACCTATTTTAACACCTCAAAATCATTCTAAGTGCTTTATTTGTAATTTTAGCCTGTTTTCCACAACATGGCTACCAATGGGGCTTGATGTATCAACGTGATCTTGTTCTCCCTCAACCCTTTCTCTTTCTCATAATACTTTGTATGACTCATGCCAGACATAAGGAAGTAACTTTGAATTTGAGTATATTTTTCAGGACAGTGGATCCGGAGGCGGCCCTGTCAACTTTGTAATGAGTGATAAAGGTATGAGGTCTTGACCAAGTAGCTGCTGCACAAATATTATCAAGAAGAAGTCTGGCAGAAAAAGCAGAGGATGTAGACACTGCTCTGGTTGAGTGAGCCTTAATTTTGTGTTGTAAGGGCATATTGGCAGCTGAATAAGCAAATGTGATACAATCAGATAATCACTTTGACAGAGTTGTTTTGGCCACTGGCATACCTATCCTGGAGTCTGAAAAGGAAACAAAAAGCTGTTCAGATTTCCTAAAACCATTTGCTCTATCCAAGTAGGATCTGAGCTGTCTGTGAACATCAAGTTTGTGCAGCATGCATTTTAGATTGTTGGAGTGATTGGGGAAGAAAACTGGCAAATCAATAATTTGAGTAAGATTAGTTTCAGTGCAAACCTTAGGCAAAAAGGAGGGGTTTGTTCGAAGTGAGAGACTGTCAGCATGGAAAATCAGATAAGGAGGCTTAATGGACAATGTTTGAAGCTCGGACACTCTGCGGGCAGAAGTAATAGCTACTAAAAAGCTAGTCTTCCATGACATAAATTTTAGGTCACATGAGGAAGCTGATTCAAATGGAGGGAGAATAATGCGGGAAAGCATAAAACTGAGATTCCATGGGGAATAGGGAGATTTCACAGGTGGTCTGAAATGGAAGGTCCCTTTAAGAAAGGCTTTGGATAATTTGTGAGAGATAATAGTCAATCCTTCAAATCAAAGATGAAAATTAGAAATGGCAGCAAGTTGAACATGAACTGTTGCTGCTGCAGCTCCTTTGTTGAAAATCATAGTCGAGAACTCTAAAATGGAGGACACAGGGGCTTGGTAAGGATCAATATTGTTTTTAGAGGCACATATAGAAAATGTTTTCCATTTGCTAAGTTATAGCTTCCTCGTAGAAGATTTATGAGAAGATAAGAGAATTTGTGTCGTCTCATTGGAAAGGTTATGGAACCTGGCTATGATGGGAATTGGAGCAGCCAAGATGACAGGTTTAGGGACTGCAGAGAGGGATGAAGTTCCCCCGACGAGTGCGTCAGAAGGTCTGGAACTGGGTCCAGAATCCAAGAGTCCTCAAAAAGATGAAGTCGAAGGAAGGGAAACCAAATCTGATGAGGCCAATGAGGGGTTATTAGAATAATGGTCCTTCCCAGGGTTTTTGCTTTCTGTAGAACCTTGGGTATCAATGGGATTGGTGGAAATGCATAGAGGAGACCCGGAGGCCAATCGTGAATTCCTTGGGGCTTCTCCCAGAGGGGGAATCAGGGCAAAATAGCTTCTACATTTCGTGTTCATGTGACTGGCAAAAAGGTCGCAGCAAGGCTGGCCCCACCTGCAGAATATCCTGTCCGCTATTTCTTTCTTGAGGGACCACTCGTGGGGCAACAAAATTGCTCTGCTCAGCTTGTCTATCATCATGCTGGATTTCTCCGGGATGTGTGTTGCTAACAGATAGTGATGGGCAGATATAGCCCACTGCCATACTCTAAAGGCCTCGCGACAAAGAGGATATGACCTGGTTCCTCCTTGCTTTGTCAAGTACCAGACTACTGATATGTTTGTCTAAATCGCAATCGTTCCCAGAGGAAGAGAGTCCTGGAAGTACTGCAACGCCAAAAGTACTGCTCTCATCTCTAGGACACTGATATGCAGGTGTGTCTCTTGACTGGTCCATGTGCCTTGGGCTTTTCTTCCCTGAAAATGCCCCCCCCCCCCCACCCTATCAGGGAAGCATCCGTGGTCACTGTGGCCACTGGAAGGGGTAAAAAGTACAGCTGTGTACACTTACCATAAATGTAGATGTTCGAGTGTATTCACTGTGGCAGTCATTACATTTGGGTTATCTGCTTGCAGGTAGCCCTCAGTCGGCCAGATTATCAAAGTCTTGGGTCCTGCATCGGTTGCGGTCTCTTCTTCCATGACGTCAGGTAGTTAGGGGTATAAAGCATGCAGCTGATGCCATTACATCAGTTTTTCTTGTCCAGATGTCAGGTGACCCTATAATGGGAAGCAATTATATACAAAGTTACACCTCCAACAAAAAGCAAACACACCAGAAAGCTTAAGTATAGTAAGCAAGGAGAGAGGTATAGTCAATAGACGTCAAGGGGCTGGAGAGAGGGTAACCAGGACTGCAACAGTGAATACACTCTAACATCTACATTTATGGTAAATATACACAAATGTATTATGTTCTTCGTGTTTCACTGTTGCAGTCATTACATTTGGGTAGATTCCCAAAGCTAAGGAAGGGAGGAGGCAAACAGAGAGCATTAGGACCAGCTATTAGGCACTGCAAGACTGCAGTGGCAAAACCAGCTCTGGATTTAAAAAAATTGGCAAGTGGTAATGCTTGGTGAAGGTATGTACAGAACTCCAGGTAGCAGCTTCTAGAATGTCCCTGGTAGGAACACCTCTGAGAAAGGCTATAGAAGTAGATGCAGCCCTGGTGGAATGGGGTCTTATCCCCTGTGGGGTAGGTTTTCCATGGTGCTTATAGCAGAAATGAATGCAATGGATTATCCACTTAGAAATGGTTTGCTTTGAAATGGCATTCCCCTCTGCTGCTGCAGCAAAGGCAACTAGCAGCTGTTCAGATTTCCTGAGAGGCTTAGTCCTGACCAAGTAAAATCTAAGTTGTCTGTGCACGTCCAAGGAGTGCAGAATTCATTCCCCTTTGTTCTGTGGATTAGAAAAGAAGATTGGCAAATGAATGGACTGATTAAGAGCCACACTGGATACCACCTTGGGCATAAAGGAAGGATTGGTCCTGAGGGACACCCTGTCCGCACAGAAGATAATGAAAGGCTCCACTGCCATGAGGGCCTGTAATTCAGACACCCTTCTTGCTGAAGTGATGGCTAGAAGGAAGGCTGTTTTCCAAGAAAGGAATTTCAACTCTGCAGTTGCAGCTGGCTCAAAAGTAGGTAGAGTGAGCTTTTCCAATACAAAAAGTTAAGGTCCCAGGCTGGAGTAGGGTCTCTCCTGGGTGGTCTTATATTTTTGGCCCCTCTGAGGAATTGTTTCAGCAGGGGGTGAGAGAAGAGGGGTAGCTCAGTATTATAATGTACTGAAATGGCTCAGGCATGAATTTTAATAGAAGAGAAGGAAAGGCCCTTGTGAAGCATCTCTGTTAATATTGAAGAATATGCGGTAAATGTTGTGCTCATCCCCCGAGTCTGGCTCCAGGAACAGAATCTTTTCCATTTTTCAGCATAGGATTTTCTAGTACTAGGCCTCCTTGCCTCCAGAATGATATCCATCACGTGCTTGATGAGGGCTGGTATAAGAGAACTCGGGTAATTAGCCAGGCTTGCCAAGTTCAGGGTTTGAAGCTGGGGTTGCAGAATCTGGCCCTCCTGCTGGGTCAGTAGGGAAGAGGTCTGAGGCAGGTGCCATGGATCCAGTAGTGACATACTGTGCAAGAGGGGGTACCAGTGTTGACGTGGCCAGTCTGGTGCAATGAGTATTGTCCTTGGTTTGTCCTGTTTGATCTTTAGTAGAATTTTCAAGAGGAGAGGCAGAGGGGGAAAGGCATAAACTGAGAGGCTTTCCCAGGTGAAGGACAGGGAATCCACTTTCCAAGCTTGTCTGTGGGGAGTCCTTGTGCAAAATTTGTCCAATTGGTAGTTCTGAGGGGAGGGCAAACAGCTCCATCCCTGGGCACCCCCATTTGTTTCTCAAAATGTTGAATATCTTTGGTTCCAGTTTCCACTCATGTGGGTCCATGAGATTTCTGCTTAGGTTGTCTGCCAGTGTATTTAGCTTGCCTGGCAGGAATTGAGCTTGTAGGTGCACTTGGTAGCTCAAGGCTATGTTCCACAGAGCCATGGCTAGTCTGCAGAGAGGGTATGAGTGGGTTCCCCCCTGCTTGTTTATGTACCACGTAACAGTGGTGTTGTCCGTTTTTACCAATAATTGTCCTGGAAGAATGTGGTCCTTGAAGGCTGTCAGAGAATTCTGTATAGCTAACATTTCTTTTTGATTGACATCCAGGTGCATTTGACTCAGGTTCCATTTGCCCTGAATGCACTGCCCTGCCAAGTGAGCCCCCCATCCATAGTCTGTTGCATTTGTTGTTAGGGTTTGGGTGGCAGGGGGTAGAGTGAATGGCATTCCCTTGTTGTGGTGGCAGGCATCTGCTTACCAAAGGAACTCTGACATTATACAAGGAATTATAAGAATCATTGATTCCAGGTCCTGAGAATGTTGACACCATAGGCTTTTTAGATACCATTGTATTTTCCTCATATGCAGTCTTGCATATGGAATTAGTAGAATGCAGGAGGCCATGAACCCCAGGGCTTGCAGTATTTTCCTTGCAGATAGCTGGGTCTTTGTGGCCAGTAGTTTGAAGTAGGCTGTCAAACTTGTTTCTCTGGTGTGAGGTAGGCCATCTGGGAAGTTGTATTCAAGCTTGCTCCCAGGATTACAATTTGTTGGCAGGGTACTAGGTGTGATTTCTTTTCATTATGGTGTACCCCAGTGAGGTTAGCAGTTTCTTTACAAATGCCAGATGATTTAATAGTATGTCCTGGCTTTCTGCCTGAATTAGACAATCGTCCAGGTATGGGTATATATGAATATCTCTCTGCCTGCAGAATTCAATGACTGGAGCTATGTACTTTGTGAATACCCTGGGCACAGTAGACAAGCCAAAGGGCAGTGCAGAGAACTGACAGTGCATGTAGCCTGCTCTGAAGTGTAGGTATTTTCTGCAAGATTCCCTTATTGGGATGTGCAGGTAAGCTTCCTTTAAAGCCAATGCTGCCAACCAGACATTTTTGCCTAGCATGGGAAGCAGCTGATGAAGAGTTAGCATTCTGAATTTTGGGATTACCAAAAAGGTGTTTAGGATAGACAGGACCAGGATAGGATGCCAAGAATTGTCTTTTCTGGGTACCAGGAAAAGTCTGGAGTAAAAACCTTGTCCCCATTCCTCTTCTAGGACAGGTTGAATAGCCCTGACACTTAGAAGAGAGAGAAAGTACAGTTTTGTACCTACTATAAATGTAGATGTCCGATAGACATGCAACCGAGGACTGCCTGAGGCAGGACAACCCACATGTTATGACTGCAGTTGCATTCTTGAAGGACATCCTGCTGTTGAGCCTCTGCCTACGGATTTGGGGGTAGGTCTGGTCAATCATTTGGGGTTGGTAAGATGTGGATGTGGAATCTGTATCCTTGGGAAACTATTTAAAACCCATTTGTCTTGGGTAATGAGTTCCCAGTTTTTTGCATGCAGGCCGATCTTCACCCTTAAATGAGCAGTCAGTTGAGCAGGGCTTGGAAGGTTTAAGGTTAAGTCATTGTGACAGTTTACCATAGGGGGGAGTCTTACTACTTCCAGCTATGGAAGGGGGAGCCCCCCACTGCTTAGGCCTATGAGTACCTTGAGACTGAAGGCTGGGTGGTCTGTTGGTCCTGGGTTTGGACCGAGAAGGTCTGGAAGAGACCGACGAATCCGAGGAAACAGTCGATACCCCCGGCACCAGGACAGTGGGCACCGAGCCAGAGATAGGAGCCAAAGCCCAGAGAGGCAGAGTTGGAACAGACAAGACAGTCCGACTATCCTCCCCGGACACGACCAGAGAGTGCCAGCTCCTTGAGTCCTCGATTGGTGCCGAGGATGTCAGAGTAAACGGAGCCAAAGACAGTGGAGCAGGCATCTGTTCCAAAGGCTTCGCAATCAACAAGTCCCACTCCTCCAGCTCCTAAGGACCGGTAAGGCTTGGAGGAGGAAGAGTTGTAGCTGGCATAAGGGTCTTTTGCTCCGAAGCTGCTTGGGTCGGAGCTGCTAAAAATTTTGCAAAGGCTCCTTGATTAGGACAAACACCCTAAATCAGGGTTAAAAAATGCCCTAAATGTGGGCAGAAAATGTCTGTCACTGACAGTCATGTCAACTGTGTGTCTTGCAGAACTGTGTGTCAAAAGCTTCTGCACCACACGATCCACTTCCAAATCAGAAAGGCTAATGAAGACTGAGATGAATGGATCGATGGTGGTACCGATTGTAACAATGGAGATTTTGGAATTTCGGATATTCCAAAACCGGGGACCGGCTCCAAAAAGATAAGACAGTCGGCTCTGAGGCCTGTGGAGCCGATGTCACAGACGTTTTAGATTTTTTTTTTTTTTTTGATTCAATGGAAGCCTTGGAAGATTTTGAGGACTTACTGGATCCATCCTGGTCACTTAAAGCCTCCTGAAAAGAAGGTTTCAATAAACTCCTATCAATAAGTTTCCTCCTTCTCTCTTGGAGAACCCGAGAAGAAAAGGATGGCATATGGATCACGTTTCTTGCAAATGTAATGCTCCTAAACAGTAAACACAGTTGACATGACTGTCAGTGACAGACATTTTCTGCCCACATTTAGGGCATTTTTTGAACCCTGATTTAGGGTATTTGTCCTTCTCAGCCATTGACAAAAAATTAGACACACCCAACAACTATAAACTATAACAATAAGCCTTCCAAAAATGCAGGCTAAATACAAAAAAGACACAAGCTTTCCAACTATGGCTAACAGGTCACACACACAGACACTATTTATCTAAACAGATAATTTATAAAGTTGTGGCAGAAAGTCACTATTTAAGTGCAACAAAGCTATTTATTACAGAAAACACAGTAACTAAACTCTTAAAGCTTGTGACAAAGGGTTACCATCTAAGCAAGAAAAAATGTGACAGAAAGTCACTATTTAAACAGTATTTAAACACTAAAGATTAACTAGGCCTAAGAAAAATGAGACCAAATATTAACATATGAAAAAGCACACCAAGGGAATAGGGAAACCACAAAGAAAGCTATAAGACCTTAATGAACTAACTACAACCACATTTTATAAGAAAAGTATCAATAATATTTGAAAATATTGAAAAGTAAGGTTTTTACTGGCCTAAGCTACCGAGAGCCTCCAATCTGTTGCAGCAACAAACTAGAGCTGAGCTAACTCTAGGTGCATCATGGGATAGGGACTTGGCCTCGAGCTATTTGAAGACCTCAAGCTTTGTAGTAGGCCGACTCAGAGCCGAGGATCGGCTCCAAACCCATCTGTAGGAATGAATGGCAAGACAGAACAATTTCACATCAGTTTTTTTTTAGTTCTAGGGTGCAGTTTTCCTTTAACAAAGTCTAGAAAAGTATGGTGTTTTGCAGCCACTTTTTCTTGCAAAAATATATTTCAGAAATGTCATAAGATGCTTTCTAGTTTTCCATTTATTCACTAATTTTAGAGTTGATGGTCTTCCATGTTTATCTCCATCTCTCAACACCAGACTCTTGTTCAAGTCAAAGATCCTGCTGATTCTTCTAGTAAATCCCTGTGTTTTTCTGTCTCTCAAGCATTTTCCTTTGGAACACTAGAAAAAGTTTCAAAGTCTCACTATGAACCTTAACGCTGAGAAGAATGAGAAGCAGAGTCCCCTTCTGCTTGCTGACTCCCTTTTTGTTGGATAAACTATTTCCTGTTCTGCATCAATTTTAATGGTTTTGCTTAATGTAAATTTTCACTATGGACTTTGTATATAGTTTTGATTTTGACAGATGGTTTTGTTTTGCAAATTTAATTAATTATGATTTTAAATGCAATAAAAAGTTAAGACTTCAATCCTCCAGGAAAAAAAAAAACAAGGCAGCCACATACAGCAGCTTGAATCTCACACCTGCCTCTCAATATTCCCTGATTGCTGGGATAAATCTGGTTTAAATATGCCAGTGTACAATGAATAATCATTTTCTACCCTCTGCTCTCTCCAATTTTTAATACTTTGCCTTTCTGCCACAATTTTGTCAGAATCAACCCTTTCTTTTGGTATGACTGCATCTTTACTTATATATGTCTTGGGTGTTTTTTCATGTGCCCTTTCAATTAAATGCTGATGTGGAACACGTACCCAGTTGCTTAGTTTTTGCTTTCATACAACTAACAGCCTGTTCCTTTCAGTTTTTCTGGTACAGCAGAAAATCTTGTTTTTCTCTGCTTGCTTTGTCTCCTCACTCTATTTTTTTAAACAGATCTTCTTGGGTAACCTCATTCAGCCAGCTTTTTCTTCATGTCAGCCTCTGATTCTTGCAGTTTTATCAGTTCATCTGTGTGATGCCCACCACTGCTCCCAATATGTGATGGCCACCAATATGTGAAGTCCCCACACTGGGCCAGTAATCAAGGAGCCTGAATCCTTACCACTCACACTGGAGAGGAACATGCACTTGGAATACAAATGAGTAAATTCAGTATTTCCAGACTCAGACCTCTCTGCATCAAGTACAATTTCCCTTAAGAGCACACAATGAACGCACTCTCTGTCTACCTACAGGTCCCCAGTAAGACTACCCACTGGTACAACTGTAAGGATGGGTCCAAGCCAAGTCCTTCACCACCCTTTCTGCAAACCCAGTGCCTTGTATCCCTGCCCCAAGTAGCTGACACAGACACACACACACATATATATATATCTGGGAAACGCTGGCAGAGACTTACCTGCCATGTCCCCTTCTGCTCAGAGTATAAGGTAGTTATCACCGCCACTAGATACTACATAATCAGTTACTCTGAGGCCTTAATAAAGGGGGTCCAATTATACTGTGTAATAATAATATTAATACAAATGGTAGTAGTTCAAAGACGGCTAGGCCTTCTGGAGTGGCCCACATAGTACCACCAAATAAACACAGACACTCTCAAAGGTTAAATACTTTCTAAAAGGACCAGCTACAATAAAAAAAATAAATATATTTAATTTAATAATAATAGAACAGCATGAAAACACTGAATATAATTACTGTAAACCAGAATTCAAATCACAGAAAATATTGAAACACTGATGGGCAGATGCATACAAATAAATAAAAACAATCTATAAACTAAGCTTCACTATATCCCTGACTGAATCTAAGAGAATTTTACTGTTCCCTAGTTAAGTAACTTACTACCGCAAGGCAAGATGTGGGTGAGGGTCTTTCTAGTCAGGCTTCCCAAACAGAACACTCAATACTCTGAGATTTCTCTTTTTAATATCTAAAATATAATTTCCAAAAGGGCTGGCAGAATGACCTTATCTGGTCACCTGTCTCTAGGTTCTCACAATATTCGCCTTTGAAGCTGAGACAGGAATTTAGCACACACGGCCACAATACACATCCAAATGTTTATGGCAGTGCCTGGAGCCTCTTATCTTTTCAATGAGCTAATGAACAAATGCTCTTTCCCAGACCTATCATCTCTGGGTCCTAATTCAGCACTGTTGGATGCCGTTTTAATGGTTTAACAGCTCATTTACATTTTCCTTATTTTTCTTAAAGTTGACTTCTGTTGTGCCAGTATCCTCTATTAAAACATATCCATTTAATTCAGCTACAATAATACATGTACATTTCTCTTCATTTCAGCAGGGTGCACTGTTGATAGATTTCAACACAAGCAAAGCTCACAAATACATTTTCAGCTCAAGCATCTTTACAAAATAAGTTTGATATACAAACGACATACATGTTATATAAAACATTTGTAAGACAAGCATCTTGTATAAATCAGTTTGATATTCATAGGTTCATACTAGACTATCTGCCCTAGGGCATTTATAAGCCTAGCCAGAATGTGTTTGGCTTTCGCCACCCATTTTAAATTTATTTTGCTATGCCCTTTTTCGAGGTTAGTATACTGTGCCTCTGTCTAACAGTGACACAGAAGTGATACCCGGGGTAAACCTACGATCTCCCATCCACTCATCAAGATTCCTCTTGAAGAGAGTCAATGAGGGACTCTGCCTAACCTGGACTGGGATTTTATTCCAGAGTGAAGGGAGCCTCTGGGTTATGAATCTGTCCCTCCAGCATGTCCTATTTATTTCAGTGCTGAGGTTCAAGTCTCTCGGCGTAGCTCGATGGGATTTGGATTTTCTGAGGTGCAGCATGTCCATTAATTCGGGTTGGACATGGCTTTATCGTCAGGCACAGATCGCCTCTGAACAGGCGGTATGCCACTGAGTAGAGCTGGAGTTTCTTTAACCGGGCAGCATATGGCATCTGTTTGAGCCCTTTGATCCTCTTGGTGAGGTACTTCTGGGGTCTTTCCAGTTGCTGCAGGTGTCTGGTAAGGTATATCCCAAAAGGGGCATTGTACTCAATTATGGGCCTGATGAGGGATGAGTAAAGAGGCACGATGACCTCCCTGATCTAGATGTGAATCCCTTCATGATTAGGTGGGCTATATAAAATGTTTTTCTAACCACTTTGGCCACGTGGTTGTCAAATGAGAGATTGCTATCAACTTGGGTCCCCAGGTCCCTAATTACTTCTTCTGTACTTAATGGATTACCACCTATGTGGTAATTTGTGGGCACTTTGTTTTTGCCAAAGGGGATGACTATACACTTTTTGGCATTTAGCTTGAGGCCATGGCTCTGGCACCAGTTGTCTGTTTCTATGAGGCCCTTTTGGAGGATGCTTGTGTCGGCTGGAGAGTCACATGTCAAAGGACATATTCTTTACAAAACTCCAGCTGGCTGTGCTGGCACTTGTCCATATCACAATCTGAATGGCTAGTTAAAGGTTTTTATTTTTTTTTAGGCTTTTGTTGTTTGAAATGACATATCCCTTCAATGTTTTGTTTAATCACTTCTTGAGTGCATTTGATTTTCCCCTCTAAATTATTGGAAGCGATATTTTGAACCAAAGCTGAAGCTTGATCTGTTTTTTGCTGAACTGCAGAATCCTTCACAGACAGTATTTTCTCTTCACCTTTTCTGGTTGAATTTCTTTCAGGTTTTCATACTACTACTTTGCTGGCATCTGGGTAGTGGATTTACTAGTCATTTACTGAATTTTACCCCAAAAAAATTTCAATGGCACTCCTTTTTCTCAGTTTCTATTTTCACACTGGGAGAGCTGAAGTTATGCCGTTGATCAGTGTGCAGCCATCTTCGAGCCTAAAAGGTACTAGCAACACATCATCCAAGCAGTCATTTGCAGATGTTTGGTGTTGGGATGTTAACACTCGTATCTTGTGTGAACATATCCAGTCTGTAAAGAATCTTGTAGTAACTGTCCTTGGCCAATTCCAAAAGAAGGGAGAACCACTGTTGCTTGGGACAGAAGGGAGTCACCAAAATGATTTTTGGGGAGTCCTTCTGAATCTTCAGAAGTACACTGGAAATCAATGTAAATTGTGAAAAAGCAGATAGGAACATTCCTGTTCAAGGAGGAGAAAAGGCATCGGTCTTCCAGACCTTTTTGCATGGCATCTTGGAATAGAATTTTGCTAGATGATTGTTCAGAGAGGAGGCAAGGAAGTTATACCTTTGGAATTCCCCACAGATGGATCAAATCTTGGAAGATCCCCTGAATCTATTTCCATTCGGGATGATCTGCTCTGGCCTTGCTTTGCAATTTTGCTGTGACAGAATGTAAAAGATAGTTATAGAGTAAGATGCTGTAAAGCTATATAGCAAGCTAACATGGCTAGTCTGCACAGCGGGGGTAAGATCTGATTCCCCCTTACTTGTTTATGTAACACATCCCTGTCTATTCCACTGAACTCCTGCGGTACTGGCTGTACTCACTTGAAGAGGTCCTGGGGGACCTAGGGACCACAAATGAATCAGTGAGTCCTACATAGGCTACAAGAACTAACATCTCTTTTATGTTAGTGTGTTTTGGTCTGTCTGTTGCACAGACCCTGCACTTTTATGCCCATTGATACTGCTCCACAAGCAAAATCTGAGGTGTCTGCTGTGACTGACTACTCTGGAGCAAGTGGGAAGAATGGATTCTGAGAAAATTGATATCTCCATGACAAAACCACCCCTTTTTACAAATTCCAGAATTGAAATTTGAAAAGTCAGTGGGTGCTGATGCTGAAACCAGAGGGATTTCAGATACAATTATATTTTTCTCATGTGGAGTCTTGCAAGAGGTGGTAGGAGAATCATGGAAGCCATGAGATCCAGAACCCTGTGATATTCCTCAAAGAGACTGAAGTCTGAGTGGAAAACCCCAGAAATAGATCTAGATTTATTTATTTTTTGTTTTGTAGAAGAAACACATTTTGTGCTGAAGTGAAGACTTTTGAATGCTCTCCTGGAACTCCAGCCTATGTAGGACATCTCCGACTCAAAAGTGAGATTCCTGACATTTAAACAATGGTGACATATGGATACCCTGCAGCGGTCTATCACAAGAACTAGTCATTTTGTGAACACTCCTGCAGTGGTGGACAGTCCACAGAACTGATAATATAATCCAGACACACAAAGCCTTATAAAACACTTGAAATCTTGAATAGGAATTTAATGACATGCATCTTTTAAATCTAAGGTTACTAAGAAATTCAAATGAGGAAGTAAAGGTAATCTATTATCCATTAAGGCAGCACATAATGTAAGACAGGAGGAAAGAGAAGAGTCTGGTCTGGTGAATGAGGAGGAATTCTTTGAGAAGGGGTAAGCTCCTCCCACTGTCATCTGTAGCCTAGGTAGATCAGATTCAGGACTCATTTGTCTGAAACAATCTATTGCCGAAGAGGGAAATAGAGATTCCGACTTTCCAGGAGGAGTAAGGGACTGACATGGTGGGATGGGGTTGACAAAAGGTCCCTTATGTAGTCATCTTTCTGGATCTTTCCTGCCATTACTTTTTAAACATCTACCAACCAACTTGCTGGTGAAACTGATATATATATATATATATATATTTTGTCAAAGTTAGACAAGGGAGCAGAGAATTTCTTGGAAATCAGAGATTCCCAGGATCAGCTTTCCCCACTCATTTCAGTTTTTGAAAACGTCTGCAGAAGAAGGTACAAAAACTAAATTGCTATCCAAGGTAGAATTCAAATTTTCATATTTGACTATATTATGGCGGACCCTCTCAAGTAAACTTCGTCTGACAGAAATAAATGTCAGGTAAGCTGTCACTGCATGAGCACTCAACACATACCTCATGAATGCACAAGCAGTACATTAAAATCCTGTTAGAATCCATTACAAGTAAATTTACTATGACAGAAAAAATGGCAGACAGACAAACAGTACATACCCCATATGTACAAGCAGTACACTAACAAGTATCAGAACATCTCTGAATTAAATCAAGTCTGACAAGAATAACAGGCAAGTTTAACCCATTAGGTGACAATGTTTCAAATTTAAGTATACAAACAGTTTCTTTGTATAGAAGTCTATTTTAACTTCTATATCATCCCATCCTTGCACAACTTCCAATACTGTAGCCCTTAAACACTCATTATTTCCATTATCACATGACATATAAGGTGCTATGGGGCTTTCCATTTTCCTATTTTTTATATCTCTTAAGTGCTCCTGCAACCTTGTCCTAAATAATCTTTTAGTTCCACCAATATAGAACAAGACAGACGAGGGTCGCAGGTCAAATAAAAGAAGGTATCACTGAATTATCAAACAAAAAAAGCCATGTGACCCAAGGATAGGAGAAGCTGGAATACTAAAATCAGTAAGCAGGGGTTACAAAAACTACAAGACAGAAATAAAAGCTACTTAGGAAAAATGAAAGCAAACTGAGAAGGAAAATAGGATTAGATTTAACTTTGGAGCAGTAGAAAGTACGGTTATGTAAAATCTTGCTATAACAGGATATTGTCCTTTCCTTCACTGTTGTAGTATTCTTAACCTATGGGATTCCCTGCAATGGGTAGCCCAATGTCCAGCTAATACACCAAAGCCTACTGTTGGTTTAAGGTACACCGAACGTCACATGTATGCTCTTTACATAGTGTAGAGCATAAAAGTGACGACCAGATGTACCATCCTCAGAACTGAATGCCCCAGTAGCAACACCAGTCAAAGGAAATCCAGGAGATAACCAGTAAATCCAGTAAGGTAAAGGACTAGGGGGATAGAGGGAGGAAGGGAATACTGCAACACTGAAGTAAAGGACATATGCTGTTGCGGTAAGATTTTACACAACTATACTATGTCCTTCAATTCACTGATTTCAGTTTTCTTAACCTATGGGAGGAGTGCCAAAGCTCAAAAAGAAACTTGGGAGTAGGAGGAAGGAGCAGTAGAGCCCTCTAAGAAGCCATGAAAAATTGCCCTAGCAAAACCAGCTCTAGCTCTGCAGATAACTTCCGGCTTGTAATGTTTGGTAAAAGTATGCATAGACGTCCAGGTAGCTACTTCAAGAACAGAATTAGTATCCAGCCCTTTGGAAAAAAGCACCAGAAGAAGCCACAGCTCTAGTAGAATGAGCCTTTACAGAAGGAAGGCTCTTACCATGAAAAGCGCAACAAACAGAAATAGCATTTGAAATACAACAAGAAATAGTTTGCATAGAAACAGCTAATCTTAAGGACCTAGGATGAAAATAAACAAATCAATCAGATTTTCTATTAGCCTTAGTCTTATCCAACTAAAATCTTGAGGTGTCTATGTACATCCAAAGTATGCAGCACTATCTCACTAGCAGACTGCAGAGAGAGGAAAAAAGTAGGCAAATGAATAGACTGATTAAGTGACAACTCCCCCTTAGGCATAAAAGGAGAATTAGTATGTAAGGACACCCAGTCCTTACGAAATAACAACCCATAACGGCTTGAAGCTCAGATACCAGTCTAGCAGAAGAGCCAACAAAAGAACAATCTTCCAAGAACAATGTTACAAGGAAGCTGAAGCAATAGGCTCAAAGGGAGCCTGAGTCAACTTCTCCAAAACAAAATTAAAATCCCAGGAGGGAGGAATATGCTTCCTGGGAAGTCTAATATGAAGGACACCTTTAAGGAACTGTTTAGCCTCAAAACTAGAAGCTAAAGGAAAAGATAAAGACAAGCATAGACAGCTGATAAGTGGGTCTTAAAACAAGAATAGGCCAAACCAGCATTGAGAAACTCGCACAAATAGGAGAGAACCAAAGGAATATGCATAGTAAGTGGGTCCAGGTTACAACAGAGACCCCAAACAGAAAACCTCTTCCATTTGGGAAAGTAGGATTTCCTATTAGTGGGATATTTGGCCTCCTACAGGACTCTCAGCAAATCCTCAGAAAAAAAGGTGTCTGCAGAATCAAAATCCTATCACCCACAATGTCAGCAGAAGAGTAGACAGGTAGGGATGGTTGAGACATCCCCTTGTCTTGCGTGAGTAGATCCACCCTGTGAGGTAACTAGTGATGATTGTTCTTGGCTAAATGCAGAAGAGGAACCAATACACTGTCATGGCCAAAAGGGAGTTGCCATCAAGATTAAGTATCCTGTTGAATTTTTTCAAAATTCTTTATTTCAATTTATGCAATAATACAAATACAAAAATTCATCTAATACTAAAAAAACTATATACATAGTGCCAGTATCCAACTAACTAAAACAATAGTCCATATACCCATCTTTCTGAGAGTTCACAGATCAAACTCAAAATATCAGGCCAAGCATAATAGTACTCAGGAGATCACAACAAAAACATCAGATGTTGAATTTTAAACAGATCTTTTGGAATGACAGAAGGGGGAGGAAAAGCATAAAGAAACATCCCCTTCCAAGAAAAGAACAAGGCATCCACCTTCCACACCAGAGGACCAGGGACTGTCATACAAAACAGAGAAAGTTGTCTGTTCAAAAGGGAGGCAAATAGATCTACTTGAGAAGTACCCCACCATAGGACTATGTCCAGAAACACATCCCTGTGAAGTATCCATTCACTGAATTGAGTTAAAGACCTGCTCAGAGTGCCTGCCACAATATCCTGATATGAATGAATGTAAACTGCCTGAAGAGTCACTTGACAGCAATATCCCATACCAGGAGTGCCAACCGGCAAAGAAGTTAAGATCTTGTTCCCCCCGTTTGTTTATATAACATATCACTGTAGTATTGTCTATGAAAACCTTGAGAGGCCCTGGAGGGAAGAGAGCATGAAAAGTCTGAACAGCCAGTATAAGAGCTCTCATCTCTGACACAGATGTGCTCTTTCTGCTGAAGCAGCAACCGCAACCCCTGTATCTTTAGGGAACCAAGCGTTGCTCCCCAGCCCACATATGAAGCTTCTGTGAAAAGTTCATGAGAGGGAAGAGGAGGCTGAAAAAGGAGCCCTGGATTTAGAGACTACTGGATCCACAGTGAAGTTCCTTCTTGTGACAAGGAAGAGGAGGAACTACAAAGTCTAGAGGATGCGCATGTTGAAGACAAACCTTCAAAAACCACTGAAACTCTCTCATGTAGAGGTTTGCCAGATGGAGCACAGGAATGGTGGATGCCATGAAACCCAGGGCAGTCAAACTCCCTCGCTGCAATAGAAGCCAGAGGAAGAAGAGACTGGAAGAAGGAAATGAGAGTTAAGGCCTTTGGAAGCAGTAGGGATGCCAGCATAGGCACCATCTGAACCCTGCAACCCAGAAAGACATGATCCTGAGAAAGAGTCAGAGAAGACTTTTTGAAGTTTACTGTGAACCCTAGACTCTGAAGAAGGAAAATGGCAAAATAAAGATTTTAC
Organism: Protopterus annectens; assembly: GCF_019279795.1. NCBI lineage: Eukaryota > Metazoa > Chordata > Ceratodontiformes > Protopteridae > Protopterus > Protopterus annectens. The sequence continues at coordinate 28,910,772 of NC_056725.1, forward strand.
AACAGGATCTCTGGAAAAGATGAGTGAATTAGCAGGTTGACCAAGTAAGTAAACATTTGGATCCCCTGAAGCCTGCAAATAGCAATCACAGAAGCAAGGCATTTCGTGAATACCCTTGGGGCAGTAGAAGGGCCAAAGGGCAAAAGCAGAGAACCGAAAATACCAGGAAGCAACACAGAAATGCAAAAACTTCCCGAAAAAGAGGATGGATCGGAATATGGAGATACGCATCCTTGAGATTCAGACACCATATAGGCCTGAGGGAGCAAAAGAGGAAAGAGTCTGAAAGGACAACATCCGAAAGGCGGGCCACCTTCAGAAAAGCAATTAGATGTGAGGGGTCTAGTATTGGTCTCCAAGTGCCCTCTCTTCTGGGCACTAGAAACATTATGGAGTAAAACCCCTTCCCCTCTGGGACACAGGTACCTCTTGAATAGTATCCTGAGTCAAAAGGTATCGAAGTACCTCTCAGGAAAAAAAATAAGTTGTTCCTGAGAAGGTTGAGGAATGTCTATAAAAGGGAGACTTCCAGACCATCAAACACCCGTGGCGAATAATGGAAAGAAGCCAAGAATCCTCAGGAAAAAAAGAAGTTGTCCCTGAGAAGGTTGAGGAATGTCTATAAAAGGGAGACTTCCAGACCATCAAACACCCGTGGCGAATAATGGAAAGAAGCCAAGAATCCTGAGTAATCTGAAGCCAAACAAGAAGAGAAAGAGAAATGTGAAGAGAAAGAGGAATGTGGCTAGGAAAAAACTGATAGTCATACAGCACCTGGTTTATTAGGAAAGAAAGAATTCTGCTTCCCTGAAGTCTGAGTAGCCTTAGCAAGAGGAGCCATTTTGCCACTCTCTCTGCCCTTAGTAGGATGCCGAGACTGCCTGTGAACAAAGGCTGGATTATGCCCTTAGTAGGATGCCGAGACTGCCTGTGAACAAAGGCTGGATTATTTGGGAAGTTTTCTGAAATTTAGGCACAGGAGAGACAAACACATGTTTGAGTTCCTGTAAGGCCTTCCCCTTATCCTGAAGGGACTTAAACCAGCAGCAGCTTCCCCAAACAAATGTTTACTATCAAGAGGAGCATCCATCAACATAGTCTTGATATCGTCAGGTAAAGACTGAAGTCTAAGCCAAGAATACCTCATCATTACAGAACCAAAAGCAGCAGACCTGAAGAGGCATCTCCTGCATCACAACTACACTTTACAAAACGACAAACGACTTGAGAGGATGTCCCTAGCAAGGGAAGAGACGTTTTACCCTTAGAGTCAGGTAGATCAAAAATAAGCGGACATACCTGAGAAAGGACAGCCAACATATACTTGGACATATGGGTCTGATAATTACTAGCCCTAAAGGCCAGAGTAGCTGAGTTGTAAACCTTATGTAGCCTTTCCATGGTTCTACTGTCTTTATCAGAAAGCAGTAACTTAGGCAAAGGAAGCAACTGAAAGGGCTTATCAGAGGCTACAGACCCCACTGAGAGATCACCAGCAGGACATTTATACAAAAACTTACAATCCTCAGGTACCCTATAAAACCTATCAGGCTTCTTAGGAGCAGGGGGCAGAGAATCAGGAGATTTACAGGCTTTACAAAAAAAAAAACAGCCAAAACAGGAGGGATAGCAGAAGGTTTCTGAGATTGCATATGCAGCAGTAACCCTTATGGATTTCAGAGACCTGAGCATAAATTCTCAAAAAAAAATTCCATCATCCTAGGGATTGTGTCCCCAGAGGAAATTTCTTCAAAAAAGTATCGGGACCATTAGACTCTTCCTCTTCTAATCCACAGTACAAAGGAGAAGGAATCTGGGTAGAGTAAAGCCAGGGGTTCCTCATCAAAATCAGACTCCTCCACAAATGAATCATGCTCACTGGACCTTTTAAGGGGAGTAGAGGACCAAGGGGGAGCAGGAACAGAAACCCCCTGAAGAGGCTTTAATGCCATCAAAGTATTAAACAAACCCCAATTAAACGCCTGCCGCTCACTCTGTAGATCCCTGGGGGTAGCAGAAACATGTTTAGCTTTTTTTTTTAAAGGTACATCCTCCTTATAAAACGTAAAAGACTTTGACCCAGGACGGCACTCAATAACTGTAGTAGGAACTTCTCTAACTAGAATCCTGTAGAACACCGCAGGCCCCTCAGAAATAACCAACCATGGTTCCCCCTGAACCTCCAAAATGGACGCTTGCAAAGCCTCATCAGACATGCTTGAAGACAGATCCTTGCCGGCCTGCAGCCCAGTCGCAGCAGAGGAGTCAAATAACAAAGCCAGGCGAGCATCCAAGTTCTCACAGACCTCAAGAGAAACACTGGGCAGAGGCAGAATAGTTAGGGAGTCCAGTCTTATTTTTTGAACCTTATTCCCTAATGGGTGACTCTCACAGGAGGAAGTTCCCTCCACTGTATGCTTAGCGAGTAGCTTAAAATGCTGATTCTCTAGATAGAAAGCCAGAGCATAAAGTCTAATACACAGGGTCTTTGGCACAAAAGCCTGACAAACAGAACAGGTCATATGGTTGTGAGAAGCTCCTAAGCAAAGCAAACACTTATCGTTGCAGTCTTTATGGGGAATGTCTCCCACACTAGCATTTACCCTTCCTGGATGACATTAACCCCCCCCCCCCCAAGCAACAAAAAGCCAAGAAAAAAAAAACAAACCCCCCCAATGGGGTACTTATCTGCAATCAGCAAACAAGATGTTGGCATTCACTGGAGAACAAAAATGTGTATGAACTGGCGTAGGCATTCAGATCGACTAACAAAATATGTGTTCGGACTGGCAACAAAAGTTCTGATGGTATGTCCGGTTGTCACCTTTATACCCTATACTCCACAAAGAGCATATGTGTGATGTTCGGCGTACCTTAAAGCAAAACTAGGCTTTGATGTACTGACTGGACGTAGGGCTACCCAAGGCAGTGAATCCCATAGGTTAAGAATACTGCAACCAGTGAATGGAAGGACAGATGTACATATCATCAACATACGCAATGAATTAAAAAAGAGTAAGAATCTCTGCATGGGAATGCTTGCACAGACATTAAAACACTCCACGCAGGCTCCAAGAGATGTTCTCAAAAGGTAAAGGACAACTGGTAACGCACACTGAATAAAAGAAGAAATTGGGAACATTTTCGGGACCAGCACAAAATCAGATAATTTTAAGATGCTACTTCATAAAATGATAATCCTGATATTAAATATTTAATAAGCAAGCAGAGCAAGTTACAGTTAAACTGGGACTGGGCTTCCTATGAATCAAGCTATCACATGACAATAATAAGCCTTGTATTAACTACAGCAAAACGTAATAACCAGAAAAGAGAAGTAAATGTTATAACTACTACGAAAACATTGCAGAAATAAAGCATGAAATATTAGAAATGGAGCAAAGGAATGGGATACCCAAAATAAAAAGATCACACAGGAAAGCATGTCAACTATGCACAAAAGGCAATCAGAATTAAGAAGTCAGAGGACCTGGAGAAATAATGGCTGGCAGACAAGCAAGAAGATACAAGTGAAAAATGGAATAAATAGAAATTAGAGGAAACTATACGAAAACATGGAAAGCTAAATGCTATTTATTGTTAAATGGCCAAGAAATATACAGTGTGCATGAAGAACACAAATCCAAAAACATGTAAACAGTAATTT
>NC_056725.1:28916938-28919438 GCF_019279795.1 Protopterus annectens
TCAACAGTTGGGTCTAGCCCACTTGTATAATACGGATTTTCAGTTTCAGTTGAATGTTAAATGTTTGATTTCTTTAGCATTCCTGCCGGAGAGTGATGTCATTGCAGGTTTCAATGAGGTTAAAGCAGTATTTCCTGCTGAAGGTACGGAACTGTTGCATTATTTCTCGGAATGGTATGTTCATGGGAAACCTCGTAAGTTCTGCACTAGAACTACTGGTTTTTCTAGATTCCCACCACTGTTCCCTATTACGTTTTGGAATGTGGAGGAGTTAAATGCATTGTTTCTGCCTCGTACACAAAATAGTGTAGAGGCATGGCACCATAGGTTGAAGAGTCTGCTGGGACATAGACAGACCGATTTGTCTCTACTCATGAAAGTATTGGCTAGAGAACAAGACAGGGTGGATGAGCTGAGGATCCGTCTGAGCTGTGGTACTCCTCCCTCACCGAAGAAGCGGAAGGTTGTCCGTCGTCATTCTCAATTTCAGCATGTCTTTAAAAATCGAGGGAGTTATACTTCGTTGGAATTTCTTATGGCTATTGCAAGGTTATTGAAAGTATGAGAAGTACAGGGTATTTGTTTTCCTACTATGAATATTGATCAGTAGTACGAGTGGAGTTGCGCCGTACGAGTGATGGACGTGTTGGGTTCTGGACGTTTTGGTGTTGCATATTCATGCACGACGGTTGTTCTGCTGCAGATGTCTTGTTTATTCATTATTTCAGACATAAGGAATGCTTATAATTTGTTTAATAAATTGTTTGGTTTTTTTCGAGATTTTTCGACATTTGTGTATGGCGTACGTGTTGGTTGGTTGCATTCGGTATATTGCGTACTCGCGATTGTTAGCTTTTGTGTTTTCAGTTTCGGGATTTTGCGTTTCGAGTATGTTGCATTTCGAGTTTGTACACGGAAACCGTGTATATATATATATATATATATATATATATATATATATATATATATATATATACATACACACACAAGTCCAAAAATCTTCCAACACTATTTAGGAGACATAGACAGCAAAGTGAATCAAAAAGACTTTATTGTGAACACAATCCCCTCCAGACCGGTTTCGCTCAACAGAGCGTCATCAGTGAGTGCCAGAATACGTGAATGCGTACCTTTATATAATACTAGGTTTCCCATTTAAAGGGAACTATACCCTTTAGTTGTAATCACATACATATGGTAAGTATTATACATTTTTACAAAGTTCCCATTTATAAGAAACTTATCACTTTGCACAGAATCACATACATATAGTAAATTAACATTTATAATAATGTATTTTTTACTTATATATAATACAAAGTGCCCTGAATAATACAAAAGAAACCCATACTACTCTCAACCTATAACTTCAACATCCAGATATATTGACCACATAATGATGTAGCACCTATTACAAACTACACCAGTATAACTAAATATCTATGCCCCATTTGAAACAAACAAAGATGCATCTATTTAAGAATCTATATATATATGTGTGTATAATTTAATTACTTTTGTATACCATAATGTAAATTATAAAATATACCTGTATCGGAATAGCCAACACCAAGTGGTCAACTGCCTATGAATCTAACTTGAACTATTACCAATGGTCATTAAGACCTGGTTTAAAAAGTGCTCCCAAATTGATTATCCACCTCCGTTCCTTTTTTGACAATGATTGATGGGCTATAGATTCACTAATTTCATACATATTAACCTTATCGATACCAACAAAAATGAAATGAGATGCAGGATGATTTAATGTATGTTTATATAATGCACTACGCATACGTTTACATTTTATGTCACTGATGTGCAGTGCTATCCTCTGCTTAAAACTACATGAAGTCTGCCCAATGTAGAAAGCCCCACACTGGCAGACTGCCATGTACACAACCCAAGTACTGGTGCATTTAATATGATATCTAATCTCATACACTTTATTAGTATTTACAGAAGTAAAGGAAGAGGTCTTTGACACCAATTTGCAATATTTGCAATTTCCACAGAACGTGCTACCTGCACGACCTAATGATCTGGGTACTATCTTGACAGTTTGTTTTTTAAAGCTTGAAAAATACTGTCCGATAGTTTTGCCTCGTCTGTATCCAAACTAGCAATACTGTTTTACCACAATGGAAAAAAACGGATCATTACTAAATATATACCAATATTTAGAAATAATTTCTTTTATTTTAAAGGTGTTATTTCCATATGTAGTAATGAACCTAACTTCCTGTGGCTTAGATTGAACACTGTTTACTATACTGCAAAACCTCAGATCTATTCAATTGTTGACCCTCATGATAGGCCTGTTCCACTGTGGACCTATGGTAGCCCCTATCTAAGAATCTCTGTTTTAAGGCTCCTGCTTGTATGTCAAATTCCTCTTGTGTAGAACATATGCGTCTGATCCGTTGAAATTGGGCTGTTGGTATATTTCGGATGACATGGGGAGGGTGGCAACTATTCGCATGCAACATAGAATTTTTTG
>NC_056725.1:28931938-28937434 GCF_019279795.1 Protopterus annectens
ATTGACTGAAGATAGTTGCTTTTTTGCCTAAATACCAGCGAACATTTTCTTGTGTTAATATATCTACCTCTGAGCTGGGTATACTTGAAGCAGTAGTACATATTTGCTTTTTAATTGTTATATCCTTTACTATTTACTACTGCATCACTATGGCAGAATCATTGAATACTGGTATTGAATTACCCTATAATCCAGAAGCCATTAAAAGAAAGAAAAACAGGTTTGAAGAAGCAATTAGTCAAGAAGTGAATTATCTCATGGCATATGAGGTTCCACCTGAAGATAATAGTGACATTTCGAACAGTGACTATTTAGGTTTATCCACATTAATAGGAGAGATGGAAATTAATTATTCACTAATGAAAAGACTACAGTTAACCCGTCAACATTTTGAGGTCTGTATTAAACGAAAGATAATTCCCAGGGGCCTTCGAATACTAAAGATGCCAACTACAGGGACTGTATACCCAGACCTATTATACAAATGGCAACAAATAAACATTGATACTAGTATCAAATACATGGAATTACTGAACTCTTATTTTTTACCAGAAGAGCTGAGTATACGTGAAAACATCAAAGAACAACAACAACAATTATATGAACTGTATCCTAAAATGATTGTTGATAATAAATTAGAGAAATTATTAGATGATATTTACCTGTATGAAAAAAAGTTATTAGAACAGAAAGGGCAAAATAAAATGAGATATGCAGGATTTTGCTAATGGTCACGTCTTTACCTGGCCCAAAACTAATTACAGAGCAGATCAAGGAAATAAAGTAAATCAAGGGAGAACTAAGCCCACAAAAGATATAGTGAATCATAACAAAGATGAGGGGGATGGTAGAATACAGTCTAATATGGATACAGCAGTAACAAGCCCGAGGGGGGTGGATTCTGGAGATCATAATAATAATAAAGGTGGGAAAACAATAGTTACTCAAGCACTCATCCATAATATGAGTGAAAATGAAATAAGACCCTTACTGACTGGTTCAAATGGAGCCTCAGTTCTAGCAGGGGAGGAAATAGAACAAATTCTAGAGCTAGAACAAAAGGAAGATGAGTCCCCTTATATTAAGAAGAAACAACAAAATATAATCGATAATCATACTAGCAATAAAGAAGCTACCCCTTTCCCCATAGCACAAGCCTGGATAAAAGGAAGAAATCGTTCCATGAGCAGGGGACGACAAAAAAGGAGAATGATAGATCAGGAACACTCAGGCCCAACAATCAAAAAATGTGGCAAGGGACTTAGACTCAATAATATAGAACATATCCCACAGAGAGTTAACTAAAGAAGAGAAAGAGGTGTTAGAAAAAGGACTTACCTTTATTCCCTCAATAAAAAGTGAAATCACACAAACAGTAATAGATCTGAAGTTATTCACCAGGAACATTCAGTTAAGGTTGGATTATGGTTCAGAATCCAAATACTCTAGTAAATTTAAAAAACCGAGTACTTTTGTACCTAACTTGCATCCACTGATAGATGCATTTACAAAATTAGTAGAACAAGACTTGCACGTATATGATGGGAAACAAAAAAAGAAGAGATGGCATGGCAATTTAACAGCTAAACAACGCCAAGCCTTAAGAATATTAGAAAAAGACCCCAACATAATGCTCAGACCAGCTGACAAAGGAGGACCGATAGTAATCATGGATATGAAAGATTATATTATAAGTATGAGATCTATGCTTAATGACACTGAATATTATGCAAAAATAGATATAGGATCAGTGAACAGCATAGTGACTAGAATTAGACACATTCTTGATATGTTGTTTAATCAACATATGATTAATGAAGAAACATATAAATTTTGTATAGTTATGGAACCCGCACTACCCTGCATACAAGGGATACCTAAAATTCATAAACATCCCTTGCGACCACCTATGCGACCAATAGTCGCTGGCAAAGGATGGGCTACAGAACCCATATCACTATACTTAGAGACAGTTATGAGACCCATAGTTGAAGGATATAGTCACATACTTAGAGATACAAAACAGTTTTTGTTAAAACTTTATGAACATACATCAAAAATGTCCATTAATGAAGATATACTGTTGGTCACTTTGGACGTTCAATCGTTATTTACATCCATACCTAATGAAAAAGAAATTGAATGTATTAGAAGAAGGCTAATTCATGATTCTAAACATACTGAAGCCTTTGCTGATGTTATATGTGATTTAATTCAAGTTGTGTTGAACAATAACATTTTTGTTTTCAAAGATGAGGTGTATATACAACGGGATGGCGTAGCTATGGGCACGTCTTGTGCCAATAGCTACGCCAATCTGGTCATGGCCGACTGGGAATTAGTACATCTTTTTGGTATGGATTCTTATAAAAAGCATGTTAAATTCTATGTTAGGTTTGTGGATGACCTATTTCTCCTTTGGGGCTCAGGTATGGATGACCTAGAAGGATTTGTTACTGAGATAAATAAACATACTAATTATCTCAAATTCATTATGGAAGTATCACAACAAAGGATTTCATTCCTAGATGTATATGTTGAAAAAATATTTGATGGTGGCCTAAATACTGGTATATACAGAAAAAGCTGTTATAGAAATACACTACTACACAGAGAAAGCATGCATCCAGGTTTTGTGTTTAAAAACATCGTAAGAGGCCAAGCCCTTAGAACCTCAAGGCTAAATTCAACAGAACACGGGTTTCATGATGAGATGATTAAATTGAGACAAAATCTATCTGATAGGTCATACAAATACTCAGAAATAGATCTAGAAATCAATAAGGTAAATGAAATGAGAATGGAAATAGCACAACCTTATTTTTCTGTTAATTATATTGCTACAGTGGACAGATTTGATCCAGCAATAATAGAAAATCAAAGTAGAGTGCTTTTGCACTATACACAAGACATTAAGGATATTAGACAGATCTATGAGAAATATTGGAGTATCCTAACAGTAGATACAGAGATACTTAAAATAGTAGGTAATTCACCAAAATATACATACAAGAATAAAAAGAATTTACATAGAATGCTATGCGGGCCAAATAGAATAAATACAAAACAAGATGATCTTTTACTTCCATATGGAACAAAGCCATGTCAGAGATGTAAATATTGTGATTACATAGACAAATCAACCACATGTACACACCCCAATACATTGACAATGCATACATTAAAAGCAAGAGCCACATGTAATACCACTCGTATTGTATATATAGCAAGTTGCATGGCTTGTCCAGCGTTTTACGTAGGCAAGACCGATAGACGACTGAGAGATCGAATAAGAGAACATTTATACAATATAAAAATCAAATCTACTAATAATGCATTATCCAAGCATGTATTAAATACATCTGATGAACATAGTTTCAAATTTAAGGTCCTACAGAATAATTATGTTATTATTCGGGGAGGAGACATATGTAATAGAACAGAGGAATTTGAAACAAAATGGATAATCCGATTACGAGCAGATCAGATGCCAGGTTTAAATAACAGAGTTTCATTAAGACCTGTATTAAAAACAAAAAGGTTAGCAATAAATAGATGAATAAAGAAATATAAATATAACTATGACATAGTATATTGAATATGAGATAAGAAATAATGAATTTATATATATTAGAGTGACTGAAATTAAATATATCTCCAAATAATAGCATAGTTATGCATATTAGAAAGAGTTTTTAATAAAAGAAAAATTAAGGAAGGAATACTTAAATAAATAATAAATAAATGACAAATTATCTATACATATATTTAATGAGAATTTGGCTCCAACTACATCGAGGGTTACTTTTACTTGGTATGAATTTGTTTTTATAGTCATACAAATTGTACACATATTCATATGAAGTGAATAGTTTTTTAAAATATTTCAGTTTTTAGTCTATTTATTTGTTGTAGAAGACACAAACTTATAAACACATTTTTTATTTAAAGCTCATTTGGATTATGCGTAAGTTTTATCACAGTTGACATACACTCATTCTAGTTTGTACAGCATACACTAACCCTATATTATTATGTTTAAGGTAGAGCTATACATATTTCTAGAGACAATATGTACTAATGTTTATCAGCTACAATAGTATGTTGACATTTAATATAGTGTATTCCATTATGCTTAGAGATATTTATATTATTGATTTTTATCGCCCTGTGTTTAGCGGCACTAGGAGCGCTGAGATTGGATGCAACGTGAAACGATACTATTTAGAAACACTCACAATATCTATGCTATTTATGCTTGTCTAGTTGTAAGTTGACGTGTGGATGTAGATATTACGGAGTTTAGAAGTTAGATGTTCTGTGTATTTAATAAACATTGATTTACTCAAACACATAAGCTAAGGACCCTAAACGGGAATAGTGATGTTAGGGTTATTGCAGTGAGTGTTGATGTTTGCGCATGAGATCAGAGCCAAAAAATACATCATAAATACATTTTAAGTGGATTTGATTAAATTAAATTCATCTACTTTTTAATGTTTTAAAAAAATTCATAAGGGAATTGATAAGTGTTAGGTACATAGGACCTGCGAGGCTAATGTTGGTTCCGTATTTGAGACAAACTTTTTTGTCCATGAATTGTTCTAAGGAAACATCCAAATACCAGTCCAAGGGAAGGGGCTGGAACGGAACATATACATAGTGTCTGTACATAGTTTAAAGGCAGCTGTAAAGTTTTACTGATCTTTTATAGATATAATTTTTAATATTTTTATTGTTTGTTGTTTAAAAGTTTATGGACTGTTATTAAAAGTTATATTTTAACTTATAATAAATAGATATAGGGGATTGAAAGTATGTAAAGAATGTTTTTAAGATGCATTTAATTGTACGATATAGCGATATGTATTAAATAACTTGTTAGGTTAATTAATATTAATGAATGTTAGTCAGCCTGACATCACAGGAAATGACATGTAGAATTTTGAAAGTTAAAGTTATTTAAGGGCTCATTTAATTTGCATTTGTAACGGCCCGATGAAGCTATTTTAGTGAAAGCGCTAGCCGAAATGTGATATCGCAATAAACGCTACTTGTTTTATTTTACATGCTTTGATGGAATTTATTAATAGAAGGAGGTGAATACTAGTAAAGTCAAGGAAGGTTGGAGTGGATGAGTTGGACAATTTTTCTGGCTGATAAACTTGTTCGTTTTTGTTGGAACATTTTGTGCTCCCATACCATAATAGAATATTTTTGCCTGGAGAAGTGAATACTGTTCGGGTGCTTTTTCTACACATACTATTAGGGTGTGTTGCTTTTGTGAGGAATATCTAGTACTAAAGAAGAGAAGACTTTTTGGTGTGCCCAGAATTGGAGAAATCGCATAAGAGCCTTGTTTACTGGAAAGTATTGGCGTTTATATAAGGTACTGAAATAACGTTCTAAGCAACAACTTTTTTATTAAGGGACTGTTATTATTTGCAAAATCATCAGTCCTTTCTGCCATTATTGACTGAAGATGGTTGCTTTTTT
>NC_056725.1:29765930-29935930 GCF_019279795.1 Protopterus annectens
GCTTTGTAAATTCCTTTTCAGGTAAAGGGGAATACAATCAGGTAGCAATACCTCTTATTGGACTGTCATGAAAATGCACATGCTGTATTTTTTTTTCCACCAAGTCCTTACCCCTTCCACTTTGTATAGTGAGCTTACCTGGTTAGCAAACAGATAACAGAAATTGCTACGCAACATTTGGATCTTTGCCTCACTACTTTTGACTCTGGAACAATGACGGGCATGTGTTTCAGACTTTGTATCCTTCAGAAACTGCTTGCTACTAAAAAGCATATTATTCAAGCAACTTTTTTAGCTATACAAGGGAAACACTGAAATCTTTTCCTGACTTTTGGGTCTTTCATGTTTTTTACAGCAGTAAGATGAGATACATTTCCGGCTCATTATTTATGTATTCATTCACTTGTTCAGGCAGATAACTGAGGTGTGCTATCATTCAAGTGCCTGTAATTGTGTGTGTGTGTGTGTGTGTGTGTGTGTGTGTGTGCGCGCGCGCATGTGTATAAATACTTGGTTTCTGTAACATGCAGCAATTATGGTTTAAAGGAAAGAATTTATTTTGGTCAACAGGAACATCAAGATATGAGTCCTGTTCCTTGGTACGATCATTTTTGTTTTTATTTTCTTTTGATTGTGTGTTTATTATTTGGCTGTGAATAAACTGGACAACCTGAATTCTATGTGTTTAATGTTAATAGGGTCTAGATAACTGTCACTGTTAAAGTGACACCTTGACCCATATGCAGTTATGGGAAAAAAGGGTTGGTGATGGATGGATTTTAATTTTGTATGTATATATATATATATATATATATATATATATATATATTTTTTTTTTTGCAAGCACATTGACATGGAATGCACTTTGCTGGGCTACAACAGTCTGGCAGGTACTTAATGCAGATGACCAAGGTTATGAGCTGTTTCTGTAGTGCAGGGTTTGTCTCCTTCACCTTCCGTTTCTTTGTTGTGCAACTCTGAACAAGTCACTTCAACTGACAGTGCTCCTGGGCTGCCCCTGGAAAGGGACACTTGCGTACAATGGGCAGTCCCAAGCTGTTATCAAATAAGCTGTCCATTTGTTTAATGAATTCCTACACCCTTTGAACTGTTAATTAGTACTTCACTACATACTGTAACTGTATTGTAGTTTGGAACTAGATAAACCAGTAAATAAATCCAGTAGAACCAGGAATCCAGGACGCCAGTTAGATAGTGTAGAAATGATCCATCTTTATTGAAACCAACAGTTTTAGCGCTTTCATCTCCGTAGTAGAGACTTCATCAGAAACAATTAACTGCATTTAATTATTCAGAAGTTTATATATTACATACAACAATACATTTTAACAAAGTTTTTAAATAATAATTTGTGTTCTAAACTAGACCCAAGGTGCCAAATACACACATTAAAATAAAATAAAATAAAAACAAAAATACAAAAGGCATATATGTTTAACATATATAGTTTAGTAGTTTCATAAAAATATTTTTTAGGTTTGTATTGTTTTAAATGTTAATTATTATGTGATGTCATTGATTCAAATACTATATAAATGTGTAATTAAATGCAGTTAATTGTTTCTGATGAAGTCTCTACTACGGAGATGAAAGCGCTAAAAAGTACAGTTTTGTACCTACCATAAATGTAGATGTTCGAAGATCCACATTGCTGCAGTCATAACCTGTGGGTAGTCCGCTGTCCTCGGTCGGCCTGAATACCAAAGTGTTAGGCTGGCGTCGGTCATGGTCGCTTAGATCTGACGTCAGTACGCCGTAGTACTAAAGCGCATGACCGACGTCATATCCTCAGTCTTTCTTGCCCCAGATGTCAGAAGGCCCTAAAAAGAAAGGCCAAAGCCAAAAAACAGGAAAAATATCCAACCACCCATGTACCAACAATATTTTATAACCCAAACCACACAACCACCCCAAACTACAGTGGGGAAGGAGGGAGGGAAAATTGGACTGCAGCAATGTGGATCTTCGAACATCTACATTTATGGTAGGTACAAAACTGTACTATGTTCTTCATCTCACATTGCTGCAGTCATAACCTGTGGGTAGAATCCCAAAGCAAAAGTAAAGGGAGGTTGGTAAAACTATAAAGCATTGGGGGCTGCTAGCATGCCCTGCAAAACTGCAGTGGCAAACCCCGCTCTAGATTTTGAATAAAGAGGGAGATGGTAATGCTTAGAAAAAGTGTGCACTGAACTCCAAGTAGCTGCCTCCAAAATATCTTTAGTAGCTACACCCCTCAGAAAGGCAGTAGAAGTGGCAGTAGCCCTAGTGGAATGAGGTCTGATTCCAGCTGGAATCTCCTTACCATGATGAGAATAACAAAAAGCAATACAATGGCCAATCCACTTAGAAATAGTTTGTTTAGAAACAGGTTTCCCTTGAGAACCCAAAGCAAAAGAAACAAACAACTGTTGAGACTGTCTGAACCCTTTAGTTCTGCTCAAATAATAACGCAACTGCCTGTGGATATCCAAAGAGTGCAAAATGTTTTCCCCTTTATTTTGGGGATCAGCATAAAAGTAGGCAAATGAATAGACTGGTTCAAGGCCACATTTGAGACCACTTTAGGCATGAAAGTAGGGTTAGTACGAAAGAGACCCTATCCTTATGAAAAATTAGGAAGGGTTCAACTGCCATTAGAGCCTGTAATTCAGATACCCTTCTAGCAGACGAATGGCCAACAAAAAGCTGTCTTCCAAGATAAAACTTCAACTCAGCTGTAGCTGCAGGCTCAAAAGGAGATAAAGTGAGTTTCTCCAACACAAAATTGAGATCCCAGGAAGGAGTAGGAGCTCTACGTGGGGTCTTATGTTCTTTGCCCTCTAAGAAATTGCTTAAACAAAGGATGAGAGAACAATGGTGGGTCACAGTCATAGTGAGCAGAAATGGCTGCAGCATGAACTTTTACAGAGGAGAAAGACAAACCTTTGTCTAGTAATTCTTTAAGATACTGGAGTGAAACACTCAAATTAGGTACTGAAACATCAAAATCCTTTGCATTACACCAAAGAAAAAATCTCCTCCATTTATCAGCATAAACCTTCCTTGTACTAGGCCGTCTGGCCTCCAAAACAACATTCAAAACTTGTTGAGGAAGCTGCGACCCTCCAGGGTCTAGAACAGAATATGCCAGGCTGTCAGATGCAGGGACTGTATCCTGACATTGAGGAAATGATAGCCTGCCTGGGACAAAAGGTGTGGACTTGCTGGCAAAGGCCAAGGAGGCTCTCGTACTAAACTCCTCAGCAGAGGGTACCAGTGCTGACGTGGCCAATCTGGAGCTATAAGAATCATGGATGGCTTGTCCTGTCTGACCTTCAAGAGCACCTTGGGAAGGAGAGGCAGAGGAGGAAAGGCATAGACGTGAAGGTTGTTCCAACTGAATGATAGAGCATCCACTTTCCAAGCTTTTGGATGAAACATCTTTGTGCAAAACTTTGGCAGCTGGAAATTTAGTGGAGAAGCGAACAGATCTATGTCTGGAGTCCCCCAAAACACTGTCGAAATACATGAGGATCCAGTTTCCACTCGTGGGGATCCACCATCTGTCTGCTCAAAACATCCGCTAAGGAGTTCTGTGCTCCTGGCAGAAACCTTGCTTGAAGAGTGAGGTGCAAACTGAGAGCCGTCTCCCACAAAATCATAGCTTGCCTGCAAAGTGGGTACGAATGGGTTCCCCCTTGCTTGTTGATGTACCACATGACAGTTGTGTTGTCTGTTTGAATCAACACATGTCCTGGGTGTAGTAGATCCTTGAAGGCCATCAATGCAAATTGGACTGCTAACATCTCCTTCATGTTGATATGCAATGCTGAAGTCTGGCAGGCCACGTGTCTTGAACCCATTTTCCATTGAGGTGTGCTCTCCAAGCCTTGTCCGAGGCATCTGTCGTTAAGATCTGACTCGCCTCTGGTCGGGTCACAGAGAGTCCCTTGTTTAGGTGACATTCCTGAGCCCACCACAAAAATTCCTTTTGAATGCAAGGTATTATCTGAATGACAGTGTCCAAATCGTGGCAGTGTTAAGGCCCATACACTCTTGAGATACCATTGTAACTTCCTCATATGCAGTTTGGCATTGGGAAGTACCAGAATACAAGATGCCATGAACCCCAAGGCTTGAAGGACTGTCCTTGCAGTCAGCCTTGACAGGTGAGACAATTGCTGGAAGTAAAGGGAAAGATTTCTTTGCTTGTCCGGGGTCAAAAACGCCATCTGAGAGGCTGTATTCAGTCTCACACCCAGAAAGCACATGTCCTGAGAGGGTACTAGACTGGACTTTATTTCGTTCACAGAATACCCTAGGCACCTTAACACTGCCATAACATACTGAAGATGGTGAAGTAGCTTGTCTTTGTCTTGAGCCAGAATCAGGCAATCGTCCAAGTAAGGATAAATCTGTATTCCTCTTAACCTGAAGAAGGCTATCACCGAGCCAGAACCTTTGTGAATACCCCATGCAGTAGATAAGTCAAAGGGCAATGCAGAGAACTGATAATGTAAAGTCCCAGCCCAGAAACGCAGGAATCTCCTGCAGCTTGGCCTGATAGGAATATGAAGATAAGCCTCCTTGAGATCCAGAGTTACCATCCAGTGATCTTTGCCTAGCATAGGTAGAAGCTGTTGCAAAGTCAACATTTTGAATTTTGGAATATCCAGGTATGTGTTGAGAATAGACAAATCCAGAATCGGCCTCCAAGTGTCCCCCTTCTTTGGTACAAGAAACAGGCGAGAATAAAATCCTAGGCCCACCTCTAATGGAGGCACCTGCTGGATAGCTCCCATTTGAAGAAGTAAAGAAATCTGTTTGTGAGCCTCTGCCTTTTGCTGAGGAGGAACGTCTGGCATGCCTTTGAAAGGGGGCAATGTGTGGAAATAAAACTTGTAGCCTCGGTTTATAATGTCCAACACCCATTTGTCCTGGGTTACTAAAAGCCAATTTTGCCTGAAAAGTGCTAACTTTCCCCCTAGAGGAGCTGCCAGACAAGAAGAATCAGGCAGCTGAAGATGTAGGTCATTGGGTCTGCTTACGAAAGGACTGGCCCCTGTCCTCACCAGCAGACTGCGCAGGGGAACTCCACGTCCTAGGCCTAAAAGAACCCTGTGCATGAGCTCTGCCCCTACCATGCCTAGATCTGCCCCTAGACTGTAAATCAGAAGAAGGGTAAGCCCAACCCTTAGTAGGCCAATTTCTGCTAAACTTAGGGGGCTGCACTTGTAAGAAATCTTTAACAGTCTGCATAGACTTAGCTTTGTCCTCCATTTTCTTCAAGACTGACTCCACAGGAGAACCAAACAAAACTTCAGACTGAAGTGGAGCATCCAGAATTCGAGCTTTAACATGCTCTGACAAGTTCTGATCCTTAAGCCAAGCGTGCCTACGAATAACTGATCCAGTGGCAGCCACCCTAGAAAAGGCCTGCAAAGCATCAAAACCACACTGCAAGGAATGCTTACCCACTTGATCAGAGGCATGAACCAAATCCTGTAATTCTTTACACTCTATGCCTTCTGCTAAAGCATCCACCTTAGATTTCAATTGACTAAGAAGAAAATTCTGGTATTTCAGCATATGAAACTGGCAATTTAAAGCCCTCATTGCAAGCGTGGAAGAGGTATACACTTTTTTACCCCACCTGTCCAGAGCTCTAGAGTCCTTATCCATAGGAACTGGGTTCTTTACAACAGAAGCCCTGACACCCTTAGGTCCCTGGCTAATAGTTTCAGGGTCCGCCCTAGGGCTCTTATACAAATATTTATGAGCCTCAGGCACCCTGTAATACCTGTCTGGCTTAACTGGGGCAGGAGGCAAAGAATCTGGATTAAGTGAAGCCTCAGAGAAAACATCCTGTACCACATCCAAGACCGGAGGTATAGCCAAGGGCCTATGTTGAGGTAAAAACAAGAATTCCCTAAGCCTCTTTCGGGAATCTGAGAAATCCTGACCTTCCCATTTAAAATGCTCCCTCATAAAATGCAAGGTTTCTGAAAAAGAAAAATCCTCTGGAGGGGAAGCAGAGGGACTAGAATCCTCTGCGTCAGAATCAGAATAAGGGGGAAAATCCTGAATGTCTTCAGCCGAAGACTCTGAATAATCTGAAGAATGCTCCAATCCTTCCACCTCTGGCTCCACCCTAGGCCTCTTATCTGGAGGGGGCATAGAACCTCTAATTAAGGTAATTAAATCTTCTACCATTTTAAGCATGTGTTTTTTAGGCATAGAACCTGCAGAACTAGGACTGACACCAGAGGAAGATAACCCAGGCCTGGCCTTAGAAGGTACCTTAGAAACAGAGGGAGAAGGCCTAACCACCTTATGCAAAGAAGGGAGCACAGCCACCTGAGAGGCCCCCTCAGCCTGACTCCTGAGAGGCCACATCTTGCAAAACTAAAGGTTCCTCCTGAGACTCAACAGAAACCTCGGCCGGATCCACAGACTCCACCGTGGTCTCTAAAGAACCGGCGTCCGGAACGGACGACTCATCCTGCCTGGATTTCAAAGATTTCTCCTTGCGCTTCTTCGCGGTAGCGGGCGTCGGAGGATCCGACGGCATATTATAATTACACCGCTTACCAAAGACAAGCCTAGCACAATCTAACCTACGCTTAATAGTGCGCTTATTAAATTTAGCACAAAAGCGACACCCGACTACGTCGTGCTCAGGCCCCAAACAAGGAATACAAAGAGAGTGGTAATCCCTATGAGGTATCTGTTTCCCACAAGAAATACAATTATTCACTTTTTCTGACATCCGGAATTAACTGAGGCAAGAAAAGACAAAAATATTCCCCAATGGGGTACTTAGCCCAACTTGGTCTTCGGTCTGAAACTCGGAATAGGAAAATTTCAGGATGCCGAACGGCACTTGCAAACTCTGCTTCTGCTTCGGACCATGCGGCAAGAAAGACTGAGGATATGACGTCGGTCATGCGCTTTAGTACTACGGCGTACTGACGTCAGATCTAAGCGACCATGACCGACGCCAGCCTAACACTTTGGTATTCGGGCCGACCGAGGACAGCGGACTACCCACAGGTTATGACTGCAGCAATGTGAGATGAAGAACATCTGT
Source organism: Protopterus annectens (assembly GCF_019279795.1). NCBI lineage: Eukaryota > Metazoa > Chordata > Ceratodontiformes > Protopteridae > Protopterus > Protopterus annectens. Next base: position 29,773,024 of record NC_056725.1, read on the forward strand.
TGGTTTCAATAAAGATGGATCATTTCTACACTAACTGGCATCCTGGATTCCTGGTTCTACTGGATTTATTTACATCTTGTAGTTTATTGGGTTGCCAGCTGCATTTTCAATAAATGCAAGTTTCAAGGGAAGATAAGTTTGCTGTTGCTCATCCTAAAAATGTTTTCAATGTAGAACAGTTTTCTGCTTAGCAAACAGTTGTCAATATTTTTGCTGTAAAATATGAAATGTTTGAAATTAAATCCAAATCTTTCTGATCACTGTAAAAGTAAAATAAACAAATACATAAATAAATATAATGTGTGCACACTGACAGCTCTGAGTAGTGTTTTATGGTAATTGAGAAGAGATAGCCAAGTAACGGGATATTAGTATGGCTGCTTAAGGTCCAATTTGACCTTGATCCGGCTCTGAATGCTAGGGTATGTGGGAAAGCGTTCAAGTCCCACCCCAGAAAACACTTAATTTCTCTGTAGGTGCGAGCTCAAATTCACAATCTGCTAGCTGACAGACTGCAATGAAGTGGACTGTAATCAAACATTGCATTCTAAAAACTGAACATTTAATACTATTATAGACGACAGCAATATATGGCCAATCATTTCAAACAAGAAACCAAGGCTTAGGTATGGGTGCCTAAATAAGCCAATGATACACATGCTCCAAAAAATATTTCTTTAGTATTAAGTGTTAACAATCTGTAATAAAAGCCTTCTGGACATTAAGCATTTCCTGAAAAGGGAGACTGCATTCCAAATGCTTCTGGGAAGCTAAACGACAGAGACCACGAAGTGTAGTCAATTTAACTTATGAGAAATGTCCTAGAGACAGAGGCATTTGCTGACATCTCTTTACTGGGGGATCCCTGCACACTGAAAAGGGTAGTGCAGATTCTATTACCTCTAGTCCGACACTAGAATAAGCAAAGAGTATCTTTGTGAAGAAATTATAGTTTTCCATGGACATAAATTACCATCTTACTGTCTTAGACAAACAAAGGAAGTAGGGTTTTGAAGTACAAAATATTTAAACAAAAGCAATGAACAAAAAAGATGTACTTTTTGATAAACCTGATTTTTTTTTTTGCATAAACACTGCCAACTCTATAATGAACTAAAAATCAAGCAGCAAACAACCAGACAAAGTGAAAAACAGCATATGTAATGTATACTTTGCAGGTTGACTTCTCATTGCAATACCTCATTAAAAAGAAGTTCTCTCCTCTGCTGTTTCCTGAGGTCCATCTTCTTCACAGCTACCAGTTTCCCTGTGCTTTTTACTGTTGCTATACAGACAACACCTGTAGATCCCTCGCCTATCTTGATAAAGTTATCCAGATAGGTCCTTGGGTCACCTGGGTCTACGACCATCTGCAAAGCAGCCTTAAACTGTTCATGAGATACTCGTTGTGGTTCTCGCTGGGGGGATTTTTGCTGTGGCGGGCACTGTGGATGCTGAGAGTTTGACTGCACTGGATGTGCTAACTGGGGGTCAGAAGCATGTGGAACCAAACCTGATTGCAATGATCCCGCAGGGTTGTATTTGTGCTGGCCCTGACGGGTCTTGCATATAGTACTTTTGCTGTCACTCAGTGGACCACTGTGCAATCTATCTTCAGATTTTCCAATGTGATGATCCATCTAAAGAAGAAAAAAAAAAAATGTACTAGTCAACAGATTAAAAGGAAGATTGTTTTCAACACATTACTGAGCTAGGTTAATTCATTAAGAGAATATCAGCAAGAAAATTCTCAGAACTGTTACTGCCGAAACGCATAACAAAATCTTACTATCAAATGTATTGCCAAATCATGGATCTTTTGTTCAAGATTTTGCAACCATGTTCAGTTAAAAACAGTATGCGAGAGACCACAATAACAATCTTTGAACAATTAAGACAATTAAAAATAAATACTTGCCTATTTATTAGAATACAAATGAGCCTTCCTCACCAAAACAACAAGTACTTAGGCCACATCCAAATGCTGCAAAACTAAATAAAATGAACCACCAAAACACGATCTACTGTGGACACCCCATTTGGGCAGTTAGACAAAATTAATGGCTAATGTGTTGCTGTGAAGTACGGCAATTCATAGGTTCATAGAAGATTACTAAACTAACGTCTCAAGAGCCTTCACAAAACTAGTTAATTATTATCTGGATTTACCCAGATTTTCGATGCCCAAGGGATAGAGGATGGCTTAGGTTTGGGGCTAAGCCTTTGAGTATTTTATGGACTGCCCTGCCATAAGGGACATAGGTGCTACCCCAGGAGTGAATTTATGATTCCCCATCCATTGATCCAAATAGCATCTGAAGAGGATCAGGGAAGGGCTCTACTTCATGTGAATAGTTGCCTGTTCCATAGAAGAGGTAATATCAAACACATACCTGTCCACCAGCATGTTTTGTTCACATCAGACCAGGTTTAGATCCATGGATCAGATATTCCTTATTCTGTTTGTTTTGCAAAGATGTAACAGTTCCATCAAGACTGGATTTGAGAATGCCTTACAAGTTAGGTATAGATCTCACGTTAGGTGGTAGGAGACAAATAATGTTGTTTACAACCCGGATGGACATTTTTGTAAGGAACTTCTGAGGCCGCTCCAGTTGTTGCTAGTGTCTGGTCAGGTACATGAAGAAAGATGCATTGCACTCAGTTATTGGTCTAATGAGGGCATAGTATTGTGGGACTACATAACCTTCTTAGATCTGGATGCCATGCACTTACTTATAAGCTGTGTCACAGAGAAGGACTTCCTCACCACCGCAGACATAAGTTGGTGAAATTTCAGTTTACTGTCTGTGTGTGTGTGTGTACCTATATCTTTAGGTCCACTCTTAGGGGTGTACTATTAATGACTCTAGCACCAACTGACTGACCAAGTTTGCTGATAAAGGCCATCTATAGTAACCTTGACTTCAAAGAAGTATATGCAGAACAGGAGAGATCCCAGGACTGAGACCTGTGGTTAACACCACAAGTAACTGACCTGGTGATGGATCTGGATCCCACCACTCAACACGTGTAGGGATTTATTCCCAATTCTGAGAGTTTATCTACAATACCAGAGTAGGGAATTGTGCCAAATGCCTTAGCCACCTCAAGTAGGCAGCATACACTGTTTTACAGTCATCCGTGGCCTTGGTGACTTTCTTGAAGATGTCCAATAGAATGAGCAGGCATGACCTGCCTCGACTATGCTGAACTGGTTTGGGTCCAATGTTTGGAGATTTCCAATGTCACTGTTCATCAGGTCCAAGATTTTATTTTCCACAGCCTTGCATATGAGAACAGTGAAAAGCATGGGTGTGTAATTTCCTGGGTATGTTAATGGCCACCCTTTATGCAGAAGGTGACCTTTGCTATCCTCCACTCCCCAGGGATAAAGCCTGTCTGAAGCCTGTGGTTAAAATAGAGATCCTACTGAGCCTAACAGGTCATGTTTCAAGGTATTTAGGAAGCATCCTAGGATATTGTCAGGACCCATTGAGGCTATGTTTTCAGCTTTAGACAGCACAGTGATATGATGGAGGGTATTTCCTGGGGGGGGGGTAACTAGAGGTGATGGTAATTTTCAGCTATAATAGGTTGGAAAATGTAACTGCTCTTTCAAAAGAAAACGCAGAAGTAGCAAATTAACACCTGCATCGAATTAAAAATAAAAGCAGTTCTTTAAAAAAGGTAAAAGTTGTATTTGCATTTTCAGCAAACCCACTTCTTAAAAGAGCACTCCACCCAAAAGCCAAGTTTTTCTCCCAAAAAGTAATTTTCCTTCCCTGTATTTCAACAGTAATCACATACAGAAAACGCACCATTTAAATATGTTTGTCTTTCTTTCCTGCATTTGTCTCATCTGTTACACACAGGCTATAAGAATGGCAGTTGAGGAACTGAAAGCACAACTGCAGGTTGTCAAAACTTTTTCAGATGATATAAGAATGTCATTTGGTCTTGATAAATGTGCAAAAGCAACCTTTAAAGCAAGAAAAATGCAGCACCAGGAAAACATCAGTTTGGGACAAGAATGTGATATAAAAGAACTTGAGCAAGAGGGAGTACATAAATATTTGGGAATTGATGAAGGATCAGCAATAAAACATGAACAAATGCAAATAAAACTTAGTAAGGAATACTTTAGTAGACTTAAATTAACCCTGAAAACAGCACTGACATCTAGGAACAAAATCCAAGCTATAAACCAATTTGCTCTTCCTGTCCTAACTTATAGTTTTGAAATGACTAACTGGCCCCAAAACTTGTTGGATAAATTAGCCAGGAAAACAAGAAGGATGCTCCATGCTCACCAAATGATTTATAAAAAATCAGTATATACCGAGATTATATATTCCCCGTTCCAAAGGTGGGATGGGCCTCCGTGAAATTGATTACATGTATAGATCTGCAATTGTGGACTCCACACATACCTGCTGACCTCACAAGACTCAAATGTAGTGAAAGTTTTGAAACGTGTGGAGACTAAATTCTCTGCTTAATTTAGCAGAAGTATATTGGCATCAAGCAGGAATGGAAATCAAACGAAGTAGAAAAAAATCAGGCAGCAACTGAATGTGCCAAAAAACAAAAGAATGAATATAAGGTGAAGGACCAGATGAGAAGGCAAGAAATGTGGAAAATGCATAAATATAGTAGCAAGTATACAAAACCTATGGAAGAACCTCATGTTTATCAGGAACGAATGCAGGAATGGTTAAGGAAAGACAAATTCAAACCAAGAAATGAAAGGTTAATATTGGCGGCCCAAGATAGTATATTGCATACATGTTGGTTTACAAAGTCCATTGAACATGTAGGAGAAACAGGCAAATGTAGGTTTTGTAAAACTGAATTGTAAATGTTCACCCACCTCATTGCTGGTTGTGATATACTAATGGCAGAAGAACTGCATACTGAAAGCACAATAATGTGGCAAGATTGTTGCACTGGGGTTGTGCAGACATTATGCTACTGAAGTGGCTGAAACACACTGGAAACACGAGCCACAAAGCATCATAGAAAATTGTCTTCATATCACATGGGAAAACCCATCACCAATAGTTCAAAAAGACAGATCCTACAAAACCGGATACAGTGGTCCAAGTAAATAAGACAAAAGTAGCATTGATCATTGAAATCGCCACACCCAGTGACTACAGCGTGTTGCGTACAGAGACACAAAGTCATAAAATATCAGGATTTGCAGGCAGAAACGAGAGCAATGTGTTAGAAAGATATCTAGACAGAAATCGTATTTAGATACATTACCAAGCCATGTAACCCCATATGAACTGCAGGAGTCATTCCTGGGCGCATTACGGGTGCTGCGAAGAGCACTCCTGGATGACGTCAAAGATTGAAACAATACTAATTTCATGAACTTTAACTGTACTTTGACTTAGGAATGTGGTCCATTCCCATCATGGTATTAGAAACCCAAAAGACTTGGAGAAATTAAAAAAATGGCAGAGTAATTAAGTTAGGTGACTTATACCAACTACAAAGACATTAAGAAAACAGTCTCTCTTAAAGACCTTTAAATGTGCCTTATCAGTTACAGATTGCCAGTATCACGCCCCAGATAACAGCATAACCTACAGTCTGAACAAAGGCAGGGCTTTCCAGCTTAGTTTGCTTAGTTTTCAGATGCAAATGTCTCTCTCACCACAAAGAAAACTCAGTACCACAAAGAAAGAAAAAGCAAATATGCTCATCTAACTCTTCTTACTTTGTCAGTATTTGAGTTTGCATTTTTTCTACACTGTAATTTCTGTAGAAGTGCAGGTTTCTTCTGTTTTGTTACAGTATTTTTGCATTGTGTACATTGTTTTGTTAAGACAAGTCAGTGAGTTGGATAAAGATCAACAAAGACTAATCCTAGCTACAACATTTAAAACTGTGAATGCAGCACAAATCATTTCAGCCCAAGTAACACACCTACATGGGTCAGATTTCTCACATTTAAGCACTGAACTGCAGTTGTTACTTTGAAAGGAACAAGCTCCTCAGCTGCATTTTCAACCCTGTCATCCAAACATTCCTTAATATGGTGAAAGAGACAGCTACTAATGAGAATTAAAGGAAGCAAAGTAATTAAAGGAAAACTCCACCTTGGAACTCAAAAAACATTTTTTTCATTGTATATTTGTTTTTGTGCTATTTTAATAACTCAAAATCACTCCAAGTGCTTCTTTTACAATTTTAATGCATTTCTCTCAAAATGGCGGATGATGCCTGCCCTGGTAACATGATCTTATTTTCTTGCTTTCTTCAAGTCCTCTTTATATGACTCATGCCAGACATAAGGAAGTGGTGCTGTTTTCTCATGCCATTAAAATATAATGGCAGGACTGTGCAGCACAGTCATCTAAACACACCTTCTGTAAAAGAGCTGCTCTCTGTTTACCCGACTGAGCCTCATTTATCTCTCTGACAGAGCTTGTTCTGTGGTATAAATAGCTATTAGCTACTTGCAGAAAAAGAAAGCATATAAAAAACAGTTTTTTGTAAGAGGAGTCTTTTGTAGTCCTAACAAACTTGATAAACCATCCCCCATACTCTCATGCTGAGGTGTGAAAACTCTCACTGCAGTAAATGATTCCTTGCTGTTCATTTACAAGTGACAAGTAGTAGGACTCTAAACTTAAGAGTCTGCTACTTCCCAATGCCTTCAGTGGGAGGATTTTTCTCTCTCATGAATGATGCAGACTTAAAATGTGCTTTACTAGTTCCTCAGTTATTTCTGTCATGTTCCCCCTCCTTTTTTCTAATTCATATTTATTTATACTTTGGTAACCAGGAAAGTAAAGTGGCTCCAGGATCCTTTTTCAGCCACAACATAAGCTACAATGGTAAAGATAATAAATGCACTTATCAATACAAAGAAAAAAAAATACTGACAGAAAGACTGACCAAGACTGCATGTGGAACACATAGCCAATGTGTGACCAACTAAATCATTGAGCAAAATTTACTAGAATGTATACATTAATAATGCTTAACTGTATTATGTTTATTATAAATTCAATGTATGCACACATTACTCACACACACATTGTGTGTGTATGTATGTGTTTCTGTATATGTACATAAAGGACGTGTAGAAAAGCGCGTGTATGCATTTAAACACAGTTAAGTACTTCTGATTTCCTTTTCTTAGTGTTCTTAATGCAAGGACACAGAGTAAATGTAAAGTAAATTCAGCTGTATATTATGGTTGCTCTCTTACAATGTAAACACTGACTCAAAGTCAGTGGGAATCTCTTACAATGGATCTGCATGTACCAGATATGCATCCCCCTCTGGAAGGATGTCCCACAAAGCATAAAAGACCTTTTTTATGAACAGTATCAGTGCACCTAGTTGATAGGGTTGCCATCTGACTCTCTTTCTGCAGTTCTGGCCTGTGAGTGTGCGTGTGTGTGTGTGTGTGTGGGGGGGGGGGGGCTTGAAAATGGTAAATGCATTTATGCTTTACAAGAAAAAAATATTTACTGACTTTTCTCTAAATGTCACAGAAATCTTTGCTACTACTCAAGTTATCTTAACGCAAACTATTATAAATAACATCTAAAGCTTAGAATTTCAATACTGTGTTGCTGCTTATGTAAATTTGTCAGAAGAGTTGACAATTGCCTTTAAACCTCTGATTAATCTAATTGCTTTGTTTTGCTATGAAAGGGGAGTGTTAAGTTCTCCTCCCCTCTGCAATGAAAACAGTGGAAACAATTCCACAGCTTTCTGTCTTTTTTTTATATCAGCTGCTGTGTTCCTGACAGCAGGATTAATTGACCATCTAAGATTGACAGCAGTACCTGACAGGGTAAACTACAGATTTAACTTTGTCTATGATATGTCATGCAGGTGGAGACTAACTTCTCTGCAAATTATGTGAGAAGTTGAGTTTAAAAAAAAAAGTAGGTGGGCTTTCCCTTCCTTTGACTCCAATGCAAGGAAATAAAAGTTTTAAAAACTACAAGCAGGTTTCTGGTACATACATAATGCTGGAACCGTATTGTAGGGAGAAAAGAAACTCAACGATTGAGTTAAACTGTATGAGAGGGTGGAGTGTTCCTTTAATTGAAAAATTGCCTATCCAATAAAATTCATGCTAAAAACACCCAATTAAAATTCCATGGAAAAAACCCAAAGGACGCATCACATTATTTGAATCATAAAAAACACAATTATCTGTAATTATATTTACTGTTTAAATTATTATTAACAAAAAAAAATTTTAATTCAGGACACTTACTAATACAATCCTTAACAAAACTCTCTAAATAAAATATAGTTATGATATGTAATGTACAATATAATAATAATGCTGCCATCTGGTGGTATGCCTATAGAATACATCCAGCAGGATCAAAGTTTTGCTGATCTTAAATCTCAATACAGGCTAAAGAGACAAAAAATAATTTAACCCAGGGGGTTTTGTAGATTCCAAAATAATCTGCCAAAACAACTCCCTGTATTCCAACTTCGCCTCCCACATATCTCCTCTTATATCCTTAGGAACCGTTTCCAAAAAAAAAAAAAAAAAAAAAAATGTTGCCTGAGGACAAACCAAAGCGTGCCTATATAATGCGTTATTATTATGCTGTTTTCTATCATCATATAGATGTTCATAAATACGACACTTTAGTTTTCTCTCAGTTTTCCCCACATAAAAGGAGGTACATTGATTGCAAACAGCAATATACACCACCCCAAAAGTATTACAATTTGAAAAACTACTACTAACAATACGTCTATTCCTTGCAGAAATAAAAATTTTGTTTTTATTGATATTTGGACATTGCGAACAAAAACCACATTTGTAGGTTCCAAAACTACAGGACCCATTACTCTTAAAAGTGGATGTACCAAACTCAAAAAGTTGTTTAAAATTGAAATCCTCACAATAAAGGGCTGTTGTTTGTTAAACCCCAAGTCGGAAATTTGAACAAACCTTTCCCATTCTCTACTAATAATGTCTTTGATCACCCCCGAATCACCTGAATAATCTAAAATATATGCGTGGTCCCAACTGTTGGGCATATTATTCGTTACAACAGTTGTTGTTATAGGGGGTACATCCTGCCCCAATATAGGAGCAAATCTATCTTTCCTACCCTGAAGGACCACTTCCAAAACTTCATCCAATAATGATTTTGGATATGCTCCATCACTAAACATGTTGAGCACTTTACCACATTCTAATAAAAATTCATCATCATGGGAGGTCATTCTATTGGTCCTGACCAGTTGTCCCTTAACCAAATTCTTCTTCTGAAAATAAAGATGTCCATTATAAAAGTGTAAATAAGAATTGGAAAAAGTATTTTTATGGTGTATCTTGGAAGTAAAACCTGAATTATCCTTACTGAGGGAGATATCTAAATATATTAATTGATTTTCATTAAAATCAAAAGTAAAATCTAAAAAATTGGTTGCCCCTTTAAGATAGTTCAGAAATTCAAATAATTTGTCTTGTGTGTCGGTCCAAAACATACAAATATCATGTAAAAACCTTTTGTATAAGGACCAACAACCAGAAAAGGGACTATGAATCACATACAGTTTCTCCCACCAGTTTAAAACTATGTTGGCATATGTGGGGGCACATTTGGCCCTCATAGCCACTCCTTTGTTTTGCTTGAAAAATTCACCCTGAAAAAACATATAATTATTCTTCAGAATGACCTCCATGAATAACAGGCAATTCCTAAAATCGTCTTGGGAAAACAAACCACTATCCCTCATGCTCTCTTCCAACCACTGAAGCCCAATATCGTGAGGAATAGAAACAAACAAGTCAAATATATCCAGTGTAACAAAAGCAAGACTGGAGGAAACCATATGCGGTTTAACAGATCTTAAGAAATCCCATGAGTCCCTAAGGACTGTTTCACCAGAATATGAAAGCTGTTTGAGTTTGTCATCCACAAATTTGGCCAATGGGGTAGTAACAGACCCCTCAGGGGAAACAATAACCCTTAGGGGGGGATCCAGACAATCCTTATGTACTTTTGGTATCCCAAAAACAGAAGGGACTCTTGGTTGTTTATTAAATAGAAAGTTGAATTGCTCATTGTTAATAGAACCTTCTTATAATAAATCATTCAGCAATACATTAATTTTGCTGTTAGCAATATTAACTTCAATTATAGAAGGCCTAGAGTATTTCGAAGTATCTTGAAGCAAAATATTCATCTTAGATTCATACAGGATACTGTCCATAAGAACCGTCCCACCCCCTTTATCCGGTTGCATCACCCTAATGGTTCTATCATTTTTAATTCATTTAATAATTTCTTTTCATTATGGTTAAGATTTGAATGTACATAATGGTTTGTCACTACTTTTCTGATTTCTGTTTCCAATAAATTTTCTATATTTTTCAATTGGGGATGTAGGGGGGGATTTATAATGCTCTTTTTCTTTAGCATGATCGAACCTGAGGGACCACTGTCAGTATCCTGAAATAATAGAAATAAATTCTGTTTTTTTTCAAAAACAACTTTAAATCTATTATAGATCTCAGTATACTCACTTTCCTTATTGGTATATATTTAAAACCTTTCGAAAATAACTGAAAACGATCACCTTGAACATCCACTTTACTGTAATTAAAAATTTTATAGTTGTTATACTCCAGAATGTTACTCTGGCGATCTGAGAACCAGAACTTACTGTCCCTATGTCCTGTGATAGTCGTGGCGATAGTAAGCCTTGTAATGCACCGGATTCTGTTTGCGAATCCGGTCGGACCGGCGTACTGGGACTGGATATTCTAGAGGGAATCCAATGTCCCCGTCATTTATTCGCTCATGTCTAACATCTTCAGATCCTTGATCCTGACACTCAAAACCACCACTGACTATACCAACAGTATGTTCTTTAAAAAATGAATGGAACAGTTTAGGTTTAGGGTAAGCTTTACCCTCTTTGTATTCCCTCAGATCTCTCTCAAGTTTCCCTTGTTTCCTCTTCATATTAGTAATACATTCCGATTCAACTTGTGAAAAAATATCCAAATATAACTTTTTCTCATGGTCCACCTGAAAAAGAAGATCATTAACAATAGTATTATTGATACGTTCCATTTCCACCAGAATAGCTGCCCTAACCCTTTCATTTTCCTTAAGAATGGCCCTGACAACGTCAAGACCACAATTATCAAATATTTTCAACAACTCCAAATGAAACTCGGAGCCCTCAACGCTATTTGGAAATTTACAAATACGTAAACCCTTAGGAACCACTTGTTTATTTAAACATTCCTTAAGAAAAATACAGTCACAACCCAGTCTTTTTTTTTTGTTTGTTTTGGAAACAGTTCCTAAGGATATAAGAGGAGGTATATGAGAAGCGAAGTTGGAATACAGGGAGTTGTTTTGGCAGATTATTTTGGAATCTACAAAACCCCCTGGTTTAAATGATTTTTTTTCTATTAAGTCTGTATTGAGATTAAGATCAGCAAAACTTTGATCCTGCTGGTGTATTCTATAGTCATACCACCAGATGGCAGCATTATTATTATTATATTATATATTACATGTCATAACTATATTTTATTTAGAGAGTTTTGTTAAGGATTGTATTTTTGTAAGTGCCCTGAATTAAAAAAAATTTTTGTTAATAATTTAAACAGTAAATATAATTAGAGATAATTGTGTTTTTTATAATTCAAATAATGTGATGCGTCCTTTGGGTTTTTTCCAGGGAATTTTAATTGGGTGTTTTTTAGCATGAATTTTATTGGATAGGCAATTTTTCAATTAAACAATAGGGTATATATATTACTGTTGTTCCATATGGTTGCTTGTATCTGAAGAAGAACTTGATCGAAAACGTATCAGCTTGGAAGCGTTAATTTTGGCTGTGACTTTGATTGTGGATTTCAATAAATATTTTATTTCATTTTTATATTTTCTTGGTGCGAGCCCTTATTTGGTGATTCCTGCTAACTTTTTGTGGTTTGTGGTGATTGTTTAGATCGCAATCATCTCCTTTTTATGTTTTTTTGCCCTTAACTATCAGTTTGTTCCTCCTGTCCAGAAGTGCTCTGGGATTAAACCCAGTGCAGATGTGCAGATAGGACAGGAGGCATCAAGGTGAGAGGCACCCATGCATACGATTCACCGAGTGTGGCCATCAGCAGGGGAGAGCTTATGGTCACATTCAGAACAGCTTCTGAAGCCAGATGTGGGGGCTTCAGACATTGTCCCCATACACACACACACACACACACACACACACACACACACACACACACACAGCTAGGGAAAGAAAGGCAGAAAAGGGATTTTTTTTTATTTTTTTTGGTACAGACACTAATCGCGAGGGGGAGGATAGCAAGGAAGATTAGACAAGACAAAAACTTTAATTCACTTATGTGAAAAAGATAAAAAAAAAAACACAACATGCTCCCAAGATCTTGGACCACACTGCAGGTTGTATCAGTGGCGAACAAGATCTGAAGGGAGGAAGGAGACCGGGGTTATTATTGGTAGGGGGAGGAGCTGAGAGCTCGGATCAATGATGGTAGTTAAGTGGCCATGTCAGATACATGCCAGATCCAAAGCCCCCTCCCAAAGGTGGAAGACAAATGAAATAAACTACTTCAGATCAGAAGTTTCAGACCTCAGACCAAAGGAACATAGAAAGATTTTATATGTACATATAACCTATGAAGAAAATAGAGCTTTAAAAAATCTAAGCAACAACAATGCCACGAGTATTAGACCAGCGGATAAATGAGGTGGCATTGTTATGGATAGTATTATACAGAACAAGATGAAAGGGATGTTGAGTGAAGCACAGACCTACATGACATCATCTAAAAAGGATGTGAATTAAGTGATGGACAAAGTTCAAGCTGAAATACAGGACATGTTTTTGACACAGAAGATCAATAAGGAATTGTATGAATATTTGACAGTGGAAAAATCTATAGTGCCCATCATCAAAGTGCTTCTGAAGGTTCATAAGAGTAAGTCAGATCCACCTATGCACCTGATTGTATCAGGTGCTGGGTGGCTGACTGAACCTTCTTCTTTCTTTGTTGAACATCAACTCAAACTTATTCTTACAAACGGTTCCAACCATCCTTACGGGCACGTCCCAATTTCTAACATCTTTATTTCAAAATGTTGACAATATGAGAGATGGTATTGTACCAATCCTCATAACCATGGACGTGAAGAATTTATTCACTGTGATACCCAACCAATATGGATGGAATCAAAGAAGTTCGTACTTTAACATTGGATAACACTATTGTTACTAACATCATAGAGATAATTTTCTCCTTATTAATCATCTTGGAAAATATTTTTGATTTTGAGAACTGCTACCATTGGCAGAAAAGGGCACTTCCTGCATCAACAGTTTTCCAACATAGTGATGGCATAGTGGGAAAAGGAATAAGTCTTCAAGGATACAAATCCATGGGAAAAAAAGACAATATTCTATAAGCGTTTTGTTAATGGTATTTTTCTATTGTGGGCCAACAATGAAGACTAACTGGTTGCCTTCACTGCATACCTCAACAAGACTACTATGTTCCTTAGTTTTGACATTAAGCATTCAAGAACCAATATTGACTTCCTGGATGTTAATCTAAATCACAGTCCTGCACATGGTATTAACACACAGGTTCATCTGAAGAAATGTTGGAAAAACCATATGCTACACAGATCAAGCATGCATCCCAGTTATATTTACTCACAAATTATAATGGGACAGATGCTTAGGATTTCAAGACCATGTGCTAATTAACATGTACTATGAGACTGAAGTTGAGTCTTTGAAGAATAATTTCATACAACAAGGCTGTATCAAAAGAGAAGTGGAAAAAATTGTTGGTAAAAGCAGGGAGCTGAGAAGGTCAAAAGGACATTCATATTATTCAGCTCGTAATACTGAAGTAACTTCAAAACAGATGCACAGAGTTGATACAAGTGAAAGAGGGATTAGATTTACTTCAACTTGTAGTAGTGATGTGAGAGACATATGTAAAGTCGTTAGGAATAACTGGAATGTATTACAGACTGATCCAGACATTAAAAAGATTGTTGGAGACCAGTCAAGATTTTGTTTTAAAAATAATAAATTAAAGAGAGTTGTGTGTGTTAATACTCCCTCGAGGATCCATAAAGAATGTATTGGACATCTGGAAATGTATCCTTGTGGGAGATGTAAGGCATACAATTACATCAATAGTTCTGGCTCGTTTTAGCATCGACTGCAAAAAGGGTTTAACTTTGAACTCTATGCAATCTGTACTTCCTGCAATCTAGTTTATTTAGCACTACGTAAACTATGTATTTGTTTCTACACTGGAAAAACTAAAAGCATTTAAAGTATGTATTCTTCATCACGTAAGCTATATATGTCTACTAAAGAAAAAATAAAATGCGTTAGCCCAACATGTTTATACATAATCCAACACATACGCCTTGCTTCATGGTAATCCAACTTGTCACAGATGATTTGAGGGGAGGAGATGAATCCAATCACACTGAGTATATGGAATTGCGATAGACAGCCAGGTTACAAGCAAAGAGCCTGGACTCAATGGTGTGGTCCCTTTAAAACTGGTACTCAGAAGGCAGAGACTGATAAGATGTTTCAATTGGCGATTACCCTTTAAAAGGCTCCAAAGGAACAGGAAACAACACGCTCTGAAAAAGGCTGATTAAGCTGAAAGGGCTTGTCTGTTGTTTTGGATTTCTTGGATTTACTTCCAAATTTTTACTTTGTTATCCTTGGCACTTAAACTTTGAGCTTTGATTTTATTTTTTTAAGTGTTTGATTTTTAATAGTTCTGCCTGGTAACAAGACCTTTTTATCCTAAGTTGTTATTCTCATTCTTACAAGGCTTGTTTTCAGTGAGACCAGTACATTTTATTTCACTTTCATATGCAGCTGTGTGAAAATTATAGCGTTTTTTTTTTTTTTTTTTTTTTTTTTTTTACACATACTGCACTTCTATTTCTATAAGCAAAATTACACGTAAAGGCAGTTTTGTTTTTGTATTTTGAGCTTAGTCTAAGGGCCTCAGTGAATCTTGCAGCTTCTTTTACAGTTATGGCAGGACTGTGATCTACTGCCAGATCTGAGCCTCATTTAGTCATTTATTACAACATTGCTGGTAAATTTCTGCATACTGTGTGGTGAGATTGTAGCAGTGGCAGTATTGTGAATTCTGATCGAGGATTTGTGCTTTGGTGTTTTTTATAGTGGTATGCACCTGTTTAAAATTGATTTCAGCAGTCTAGTGCCTTAGCCTATAGTAGGATTGCAGTAGTGGGGTTACTGTGAATTCTGCTCCAGAATTTGTCATTCAGTATTATTTATAGCTGTATATACCTGTGTAAATTTGAATTCCACTGCCTGTTTATCTTGCTACTGTTTTTTTCCTTCATGTGAATGGCTGTATAGAGGCTGCTAAACCTCTATAGAAGCAAGCCCAAAACAAACTAAAAACAAACCACATTGGTGGAATCTTAATCTTAACAGGGAATAGAACAAAAGTAAAAAAAAAAAAAAAAAAATCATGGTTAAAATCAGGAAGAGCAACTCCCATAGTGATAGGAGCTTTCTAATTAAATTAGACAAGAAACTAAAAGGACTGATATTCAACAAGGCGCATTATGAGGTCAGGACAGCCTTACCAGGCTAAAGACAACGACAATTCCTTCTACAGCTATGTCCGAAACCACAAAATTAGCACACATCAGCGTGCTCAACTGGCAGTCAATGGTGCCAACTTCACTGAGCAAAGTGACATAGTGAGTTTGCTGACAAATACTGCTCAAACTTTACCTCCTCCCCACATGAAATACCTACTAACATACTCTCCAACTATTGACAGGAAGCAGGTCCTGGCAGCGCTTGCTAAGGTCAAAAACACAGCCTAATATGCTGGGATGTCTTCTAAATAGCTTGAAACTTCACCCATCAAGACTACTTCAATCACTTTTCAACTACAGCATTTAAACAGATATTGCACCACATGAATGAAGGACTACAAAAGTTGTCCCACTACACAAAGGTGGACAATGGACCCCCCCCCCCCCCCAGATACTACTGATCTACCTAATCTGACTAGTCTAATATGCTAAGTCATGGAACACATTATCATGGAAATTATCAAAAAAGATATGGGCAACCTTCAGGCACTTGGACCCAACCCAATTTAGCTTTGTCAAAGGAAGGTCATGCCTACTAAACCTACTGGACTTCAAGAAGGTCACCAAGGCAATGAAAGAGGGGAAAATGGTGCATTCCCCCTACATGGGCATGGCTAAGGCACAAAACACAACACCACACTCAGGTATAGTTGACAAACTCACCAAACTAGGCATAAACCACAACATAACTAACTGAATTGTCAGTAGTCTCTAAGATAGGACCCAGGAAATGAGGACTGGTGAAACTGCCTCCACTAGGAGAGCGTTCAACAGTAGGGTACCTTAGGGCTCTGTGTTGGGACCACTATTTGAAATCTACTTCTCGGAGGCATACACTTAAAGGGTTTTGGCTGACCATGTTGGCAGAGGACTACCAATTGGGAGCCATTATAGATTCCCCCATTGCACAATCATCTCACAACAGGGTCTAACACAAACAAATGACTGGCGCCAAAGTCATGAATTAAAACTCAATGGCAAGAAATGTACTGCATTACCTTTTGGGAAAACTGCCACCCATACTAATTACTCCATCAATAATACATTAAGAGATGACCCCGGTAGTCAGGGAATCTGGGAACATACGTAGCCAGTAATTTGGCCTTTGACCATGTGACCAGTGTAGTAAGAAAATCATTCTATGTCGTCCAAATTATAAAGGCACAGCATCCAGATCCAAGGAAGTCACAGTGCCACTTTATTCGGCCCTTATCAGACCCATCATTGAGTATAATGATCCCTTCTGCATGTAGTTGACCACACAAATGCAACAGCTGGAATGCCCACAAAGTTTCCTTACCAGCAGAATCCACGGTATAAACACATTGTCCTAAATGGAACGCCTTAAAGCCCTATCTCTATACTCTGTCTCCTACAGGCTACTGGGAGGTGAGCTATACCTGGCATACAATGCATCCTTAGATCCAGCTCTGATGGACCTTTTGCACATCCACAAAATGAACAGTATCAGAACCACTAGCTCTAAGGATTTAAAATTTGCTTGTGACAGAAATAAGACATGCTAGCAAAAAAGGTGTGTCATGTTCTGGAACGGGCTTCTCATCATTGTGAAACAAGAGTCCATCCCTAACCCTCTGTGTGTAACCTTGACCACAGGATGAGAAATTAGAAATTCACCATTGGTCTGGCCCCCATGTCTCTGATAAACAGAAGCAGACAGTAATGCCCAAACCAAAATATCCCCTACCCCACATAACCTGTAGAAACTTCCTAAAATACATCTCTGGAAACTTCCTAAAATGCATCTTCCTAATGAACACCCATGATATATAGGGAAATAATTGGGTTGTATTGCACAACTAGGCTTATAAAGGCCATGGTGGTCATTAGACTAGTACATACCTAACAGAGAAGAAAAATCTGCATGTCCAGGGATGAAAGTGCTGAGACCAAATGGATTTCAAATACCACTAGATCTTTATCATATGAAGCCTGGCAAAGGGGACCATAGGTATGGCTGGAGCCATGACCCCCCCCCCCCCCCGAGTCTTGAACATCTCACTCTCAGTGCAAATGTGAAGGTGTAGGAGAGACTGGAAGTAAGAGAGACTCTGTACCTTCTCCAGAGGCAGGAAAGTCTGCATGAGTTTGGTGTACAGTATGTAGCCCAAGAAGACTAGGTCTGGGGTTGTTTTCAAAGTTTCTTGAAGTTGATAGTGAACACGAGATTTCTGAGTCAGGACACAGTGAAGTTGAGATGAAGCAAGAGAGTTTATGAAGAAGATGCCTGTGTTAACACGTCAGTCAAGTACGGGAATATTTGAATTACTTGATTCCTGAAGAAAACTATGACTGTAGACAAGCACTTTGTGAAAACCCTGGGAGCCATAGAAAGTCCAAAAGGCAAAGCAGAGAACTTAAGGTGTGATGATTAACCCAGAAATATCAAACTTCCTGAAGGAAGGGTGAATTGGAATGTAGAGATACATCACCAAGGATCTAAGTATACTAAAAAGGCATGTGGTTGAATGAAGGGCAGAAGAGTTTGGAGGGACAGCACCCTGAAATACAGGTGTTGCGAGTAGACAGATCCAATGCAGGTCTCAATTCTTCTTTTTTTAGAAACAGGAAAAGTCTTGAATAGAACCCTTTTCTCACATGCTGTTATGGCACAGGTTCCATAGTACCTTGGTGAATCAAGGCTTGAATGACAGGAGACAATAATGTTTTCTGACTGAGGCAGGGGAGGGAAGGCCTTGAAGGCATGTACTTCCTTCCAAGTCATTTTTTTTAAAAAGCTGAAAAATGGAGATGACCCATTTGTATGTGGTAATGAGCTGTCACTTTCCTAAAGAGATGAGCCTGTTGGACAAGGGGAGATTGGGACCAAAGAGTGAGTGGGGAGTATAAAAGGTAGTCAGGCTGATTTGTCTGAGTACGCCAGCCTACCAGTTTTAGAATCCCCTTTGTGGTTTTGTCTTGGAATTCTTTTTCTAGGTATTTTCATGGCCTTATGAAGGAGCTTAGAGTTTCTGTGGGCAAAGGAAGTGGACACTGCAGAGTAGTAACTGGAAAGTGAAGTAAGGAAGATCTGTCGGCAATCCATCATTTTTCCCTGTTCTTGTAAAGTTTTAAACAAACTAGCTGTAACAAAGCCAAATAACAGATCCCTATTCAAAGACAAATTGAGAAGCTTGGCTTTTCCATCTTCAGGAAGGGATTGAGATTGAAGCCGTGTAACCTTCTAATAACAGAAGCAGTGGCAGCTGCCCAGAAGGAGGCTTCCACTGTGTCATAGCTGCATTTATGCTATACCTAGCCACTTGTGAAGCTTGAGTGACATTAGACATGACCTGTTTACTGGCTTTCCTTCCATAGAAACCAAGGTTTTAAGTTCCCCAAAACAACCAATGTTTGGTCATTTGGGTCTGATAGTTCAGAGCTCAGAAGGCTATAATGCTAGTGGTATATACTTTTCCAGTATATCCATTGCTCTGCTGTCTTTACCTGATAGAAGAGCATTAGCAGCAGGTAGGAGTTTAGAAGGCCTGTCTGTAGCCACAGAAAGCATGGAAGGATCTGCCAAGGGATTCTTGTACAAGAACTTTAAATCTAAAGATAAGGCTAAGATTCAGGAGCCGTTGAAGTAGATACAATGGCTTTGAGGAAAAGCCTCCAAGACAAGAGAGACAGGAGGAGGACTACCTACCTCTAAAAGATACCTCTTTTGTGCATCAAAAATCTGTTTTGATTCCCATTCTTAGTTTTTCTTGAAGTTACAATTGTTTCCCCAAATGAACCTTCTCAACAGTGAAATCTAGGGAAAATGAATCTTCACCATCAGAGGCCACTTAGTCTGGAGAAAATCTAAGAAAAGTAGGGCAAGGAGTGCTCACCAGAGTCAGAATCCGCCACCACATCCTCTGATTATAATTCCAAATGTTTCTTTTGGGGTATAACAGGAGTAGGAGCAGATGATGCAAAAGATGGTGGATTGAGTGCCATTATGGCCTTAAACAGGCCCTGAGATATTCATCCACTCCTTTTCTATGGATGTCTGGAAAACAGACACGTTTAGTTTTCTGGGGGTTTTCTTCTTTTTAGGTGTGACATCTGCATTCACAAAGCATGGAAGTTCTGACCCCTGATGTACATCAATAGGTATCTCTGGTATTTTATCTCCAACTAAAATTTGCTGAATACAATCTGGTCCTTCAGAAATAATTATACAGGGTTCCCACTTCTTACCAGCTTCGGTGACATAAGTTGTTGTTTCCAAAGTATGAACCTCAGATGCCATAACTGCCTCAGGCAGGTTGCAGTAGTGGACATCTGAGAAGGTGTCAAGAGTACAGTTGGTTCCACGACCTCAGTTGGTATGCCCGAGTCTGACTGGGCAGGCATATTATAGGTCCTATGCCTCTTAAATTTATTCTTTGGTAGAGGCTGAAAGTCAAGCATGGAAGGGTCTGCCATCTTAGTGTGGGCGAGGTGCTTAAGACACTGGGTTTGTAAGTAAATATTGAGGAGTGAAAGTCAAGTCCATAAGGTTTTAGGTATGAAGAACTTGCATTCTGGACAGTTCTTATCATGCTCTGTACCTAAACAGCACTGCAAATGTTCATCCTTGTAGGGGATCTGCCAACCAGAACTTCACCTTCCCTCCTAGCTGTCAGCTAATAAAGGTACCAAACAGCAACACTAGAAAGAAGATCAAGGAAGGTTCCCCAATGGGGCACTTACCTCAACTACTGAGGGCAAAAGGTAAACACATGCAGAGCAGACCGACTGTAGCAAGACATGCATTCGGACTAGTACTGAGACAGTCTAAGGCTTTATGCTCATACATTTGCTTATGTAACCTTATACAGGTCAGATGTATGGCTCCATTAAAGGTTTCGGCTTTGGTACCCTGCCTGGACATCTAGATTATCAGGTAAGATAAAATCAATTTAGAATACTGCAACAGTGACCTATGGAAGAATATTAAGAGTAAAGCAAACAAAAGAGGGACCCAACCAATCTAAAAAATAAAGTTTTACAGGAAGCTTTTAGAAAGGGAAAGTACAAAGGAGACAGTACTGTAACAGGGATCTAATTCAAACATCAACCACTAGAGGTAAGTTACTGGTATGCATTTTCATTAATGCTAAGTATGCACTACCTGAGTCTTTACTTAAACTGTTAAACCTCAGCCTGTCTAAAGGGTTTGTGCCTCATGCTTGACTCCTCTATACAACAGTGGCCCCTTTACAGACCCAGATAATTAATGGCCAATCAGAATCACCATCCTTATATCAAAGTCGCCAACTTATATGCAAAGGCACGCCAACGAGGATGTAAAGACGTTCTCAAGTTGCACGCGGAAGTTAAACTAGCACTTTAAGATAAGTGTTCACTCCATGGGTACACGTGCGGCTATTCATCTTAAAAAGAGCTGAAGGTAAACCCCAGCCACAGCCTCTTGAGCAGCACTCGGTATCCTCCTCACCTGCATGTTAAGCGGAAGCCATTACAAAGTTTAAAGTCCTAGCAAATGCAAATAAGGTTATTATGTTGCAACATTTTTGATAAATAGAAACATTGTAACCTACTGACCTAGGTCCTAGTACTGGAAACAAATTCCTACCGCTATAGCTACCATTCTGTCTAAAAATAGCCTAATACACAGTTGCTACTGTTTTAGATATCTAGCGGCAGTGTGAGCAGTTCGTTCCTCAAAAGCAAGGTACCAATTAGTGTAATCTGGCACAGAGAACCCTGCAGAGTTGCATAAAAATTGTAACTGCATCTGCAAAGTTCCATAAACTTTAATTGACATTAGTGAAACCCTTCAGTAAAACTTTTTATTGAACCACTCTAAGGGACATACTTACCTTGCACGCACACAGACTACAGGCATTCTTGTTATCTGGTTTAGCCACGCTCCACTCGGGCTCGCTACGTGCACCACCCTGCCCCCAGACATCCAAATTTACTGTTTGGCCAAAACCCCTTCCCTTTTAAATGCTATCAGCCACTATTAGACCCACCCTACTGTTTTCAAACCTATCTAATTAGTAGACTACTACTTAGCTCTTAGCCACACACCCAGACACTGTTTCTACCAACTGCAATGCAAAATTCAACGAAACTACTACAATTATCATTAATAGCCCTGTTATGCATCCCTTACATACTTACTACATATGAAAACTGCCAATACCTAGGATTCCACTATCCCAAATCCCAAACTGCAGCCCCACAACAGCCAGGTAAAGTTGGACACAACATCCATCCGCTTACCCCTAACCCCATAACCCCTAAAATACACCAACCAACCAGACCTAGGTACATAAACCCAAAAATCAAGAATTAACAAAAGATTTTAAATAAAATATTTAAACTCATTATCAGCCTACACTATAAGCTCACCATAGATGGAGATATCCACCCAAATCCTGATCCATCTTCTATAGCAGACCCCTATCACATTACTAATTACCCTCAGAATACAAAACTATCTACTAAACCCTCCAGTTCATTACTAACCTGCCATGTAAACATCAGAAGCATAAACAATAAAGTACATAATCTCCATGCCCTCTTAGCAGTCCATTCCCCTGATACACTTTGCCTAACCAAAGCTTGGTTAAAATCTACTACCAAAGACCATGAAATTCTGCCCCCAGGGTATAACGTAGACTAGAATGGACCATGAAGAAGGGTGAAGGGGTAGCTGTACTGCACAAATCGACCCTTACCCTCACTAAAGACACCCTACAACCACCACAAATTAATAATGCATAAATCATCACTAAATTACTACTTGATAAGCACAAAAGTCTAAACACTGTCTGTATCTATATACCTCCAAGCAAGAAAATATTCTGTACTGGTTGTCTACTAATTACCCCCAAGAAACTACTGTTCTTGGGGACTTCAACATTGATTGGAATAACTGCTCCTCTGAAGCGCCCTCAGCCTATGTAGATATTCATGGATTTACACAAATAATAACCTCCCCTACTAGGATTGGTAAAACGCAGAACAAAGGAAGCACCCTTGACTGGATAGTCATCAATCATCACCCCCTAATGTACAAGTCAGGAACTCTGCCTGATGACCTAAGCGATCACTGTCTTACCTATATAATTAGGCTTAAACAAGACACACCCCCATAAAACCAAATACAAGACAATCAGAAGCAATAAAAACTTTACCCCTACCATCTTTCAGGAAGAACTCAATGCATGCAATTGGTCTGTCCTGAAACAACTTCCACTGGAAGAAGCAGTGGCTTACTTTAACAAATTCCTAACTATCCTGGATTCTCATGCTCAACACTCCATTACAGCCAAAATGAAAACTGCACCATGGCTTTCAATAGAAAGCAAATTTAAAATCTCACTCAATTGATCACTGATATTGCCAACATCCTGGCAGATAGGTTCAGTGCTAACTTTACCCCCCTCTCACCCCCTAGAGGGCCCATCTCTATACCGGAAGAATGCAAAGTTCCTGTAATCACAGCTGCACAGGTAAAAAACACACTCTCCAAAGCCAAGAACACAGCATCCATGGGACCTGACACTATCCCAGGCTGTGTTCTACATGAACTACAGAATGAAATGGCACCCTACCTAAGTACCATGTTCAGTCATAGCTTCACCTCAGGCTTTGCGCCCAACGAATGGCATACCGTGCTGGTTATCCCACTCCACAAGGGGGGAGCTACGATGGACCCTGGGAACTACCGCCCCATTAGCCTGACAAGCCTGGTCTGCAAGGCCAACGAACATATCATGGAACTCAAACACATTGGTAATCTCCAACCTCTGGACCCTACCCAGTTCGGATTTGTAAAAGGCAGATCATGTCTCCTAAACCTGATTGACTTCTTTGAAGCAGTCACCAAAGCCAAAGATGAGGGTAAGGTGGTTCACACAGCTTATCTAGATCTCTCGAAGGCTTTCGACACCATCCCCCACTCTGGAATTACAGATAAGCTCACTAAACTAGGTATAAATCCCTATGTCACAAGATGAGTTGCCAACTGGCTCACAGACAGAACCCACACTGTAAAAGTAGCAGACTCCAAATCCGACTTCAGACCAGTGACAAGTGGAGTACCACAGGGTTCAGTCCTGGGTCCTCTCCTGTTTGGTATCTACTTCTCTGAAGTACAGGCTAACACAGAAGGTCTTTGGCTAACAAAGTTTGCAGATGACTGCAAACTAGGAGCCATAATCTAAACTCCTAACCATGTGGACATACTACAAAAGGGCCTCACTGAGACAGATGCCTGGTGTCAAAGCCAAGGCCTGAAGCTCAGTGCCAAAAAGTGTATTGTCATCCCCTTTGGCAAAAACTCTGTACCCATGAACTACCACATAGCTGGTAATCTACTTACCGCCGAAAATGTGATGAGACCTTGGGACACAGGTGGACAGTAGTCTCTACTTTGATAATCACATCACCACAGTGGCCAGGAAATCCTTCTACGTGGCTCACCATCACAAAAGGTTTTTCATCCAGAAAGAGAGAGGTCATTGTTCCCCTCTACTCACCACTCATTAGACCCATTATAGAGTACAATGACCCTTTTGGTATGTACCTCAAGACATCTACAACTGGAAAGGCCACAGAAATACCTCACAAAGAGGATTACTGGCCTCAAGCAGATGCCCTACGTAGACCGTCAAAAAAAAACTCCAGCTTTACTCCATCGCATATCGCCTACTCGGAGGCAATCTTTTCCCAACATTCAAAGCTATGTCAAACCCAGAGCTGTTGGACATGCTCCACTTAAAGAAATCCCAATCCCTCCGAGCTACATGCTCTAGGGACCTAAACCTTGTCACTACAATAAACAGAAAGTACAGTTTTGTACCTACCATAAATGTAGATGTCCGATAGGTATGCATCTGCAGTCCTAACATATGGGTTGTCCTGCCTCAGGCAGCCCTTCGGTCGGCCGGATTCCAAAGTCTGGGTCTGGCCTCAGCTGATGTCGCACTCCACCCGACGTCATAGCTGCTGTGGTATAAAGGCATCAGCCGACGCCATTTTCCTCTGTGTTTCTTGCCCCAGATGCTAGGTGCCCTCTAGGAAGGTTAAATTTGGATAAATGCAAATAATTCCAAACAGTAGAGAGCAAAATATATATATATATATATATATATATATATATATATATATATATACAAAAACAAATACACCATAATAATTTCCCCCAGCTAGCTAAAAGAGGGGTAGGTACCCTAGGAATACCACAGAGGGGAAGGAGGGTGGGTAATCCTGACTGCAGATGCATACCTATCGGACATCTACATTTATGGTAGGTACAAAACTGTACTATGTCCTTCAAGGATGCATCTGCAGTCCTAACATATGGGTAGAATACCATAGCCAAACTAGGGGAGGAGGCACTAAGATGATTATGGTGTAGTTAAGATCCCTTGCAAAACAGCAGTTGCAAAACCTGCTCGGGATCTGGAGTATAAAGGTAGATTATAATGATTGGCAAATGTATGCACAGAGCTCTAAGTAGCAGCTTCTAAAATGTCTTTGGTAGCCACTCCTCGTAGGAAAGCTGTAGTAGTGGCTGTAGCCCTTGTGGAGTGAGGTCTGATGTTTTCTGGAGTTGTCTTTCCATGAAAAGAGTAAAAATCTAATGCAATTTCCTATCCATTTTGAGATTGTCTGTTTTGAAATTGCTTTTCCTTCCATTCCTGTTGCATATGCTACCAGAAGCTGGTCAGTTTTTCTGTTGGTCTTGGTTCTGTCCAGGTAGTAGCGCAATTGCCTGTGCACATCCAAGGTATGTAGTAATCTTTCCCCCCTGTTCTGTGGGTTGGGGAAGAATGCTGGTAGGTGGATTGCTTGGTTCAATGATACCCTGGAGACCACTTTTGGCATAAAAGTAGGGTTGGTTCTCAAGGACACTATCCTGATGGAAGATAAGGAAGGGTTGTACTGCCATTAATGCCTGTAATTCAGAAACCCTTCTTGCTGAAGTGATTGCAAGCAGGAAAGCAGTTTTCCAAGATAAGAACTGTAATTATGCTGTTGCTGCTGGCTCGAAAGGGGGAAGTGTTAACTTTTCCAGCACAAAGTTAAGGTCCCATGTAGGCAAAGGTGGCTTCCTTGGAGGCTTTACATTTTTAATTCCTCTCAGAAACTGCCTGAGTAGAGGATGAGAGAAGACAGGAGGATCCATGTTGTATTCTGCTGAAATTGCTGATGCATGAATCTTAATGGAGGAGTAAGACAGGCCATTGTGGAAAATTTCTGCTAAGTATTCCAGGATGTTAGCTATGTTTGCTAATGATACATTTTCTCCTTTTGCTGCACTCCAAATGAGGTATCTTTTCCATTTGGCTGAATAAGTCTTCCTTGTGGAGGGTCTGCGAGCCTCCAGGATAATGTCCTTAACCCTCTGAGATAAGTCTGGGTTATTTTGTTTTATGTAATGTTCCAGGCAGCTAGCTGTAGTGTTTTCAAGTTTGGATGTAGGATCTTGTAGTTGTTCTGTGTTAGCAGTAAAGGAACTAGAGGTAGAGACCATGCGTGTGTCTGAGACATACTCCTCAGTAGCGGGTACCAATGCTGCCTCGGCCAGTCTGGAGCTATCAGGATGATCCTTGGGTGATCTTCTTTGATCTTCAGTAGCACTTTGTGCATCAAAGGAAAAGGTGGGAATGCATACGCTGTCAGGTTTTCCCAACTGAAAGATACGGAGTCCACCTTCCAAGCAAGAGGGTGGTATGTCCTTGTGCAGAATTTCCTCAATTGGTGGTTGTGCGGGGATGCGAACAGGTCTATTTCTGGTAGTCCCCATTTCTTTGTAATGGTTTTGAAGATGTCTGGATGCATCCATTCGTGGGCATCCGTGGTAGTTCTGCTTAAGGTGTCTGCTAGTATATTTTCTTTTCCTGGCACAAATTTGGCCTGGAGCTGAATGTTGAGGTTCAGGGCCACATTCCACAGGTCCATTGCCATCCGGCATAGAGGATATGAGTGTGTGCCTCCCTGTTTGTTGATATACCACATGACTGTGGTGTTGTCCGTCCTTATCAGTAAATGACCCTGTCGAAGAAAAGGTCTGAATGTCTGTAGTGCCTGTTTCACTGCCAGCATCTCTTTTAGATTTATGTGAAGGTTCAGCTGGTTTTGTGTCCATAGGCCTTGTATACACTTGTCCACCATGTGTGCCCCCCAGCCTAGGTCTGAGGCGTCCGTGGTGATAGTCTGGCTTGGGTGAGGTTTGTGGAAAGGCAGTCCTCTGTTCATCTGACAGGCCTGAGCCCACCACAGGAATTCTTGTTTCAGGCATGGAATTATTGGAATCTGGGCTTCTAAACTGTGCTTGTGTTGAGACCATACATTCCTTAGGTACCATTGCAACTTCCTCATATGCAGCCTGGCATGTGGTACCAATATTATGCAGGATGCCATGTAACCCAGGGCTTGCAGGACTTTCCTTGCTGTAAGCTGGTTCTGTGTTGTTAATGCCATGAAATAGAGTGGTAGTTGTTGCTTTTGTTTTTCTGCTGTGAGAAATGCCATCTGATTTGATGTGTCCAGTTCTGCACCCAAGAATGTTATCCTTTGGGATGGTACCAGCCTTGACTTTTTCATGATGACTGTGTATCCCAGGCCTTGTAGTAGTTGTATAACCTTTTCCAAATCTTTTGTTAATTTGGTCTTGTTGTCCGCTTGTATTAGGCAGTCGTCCAGGTATGGATAAATCTGAATTGCCTGAAGCCTGCGATGAGCAATTACTGATGCCAGGCATTTCGTGAATACTCTGGGTGCAGTAGATAAGCCAAAGGGCAATGCTGAGAATTGATAATGCTCTGATCCTGCAAGAAATCTGAGGTATCTTCTGCAATCTGGTCGTATAGGGACGTGCAGGCATGCCTCCTTGAGATCTAGAGTCACCAGCCAAGACTCCTTGCCCAGCATGGGAAGAAGTTGCTGTAGGGTCAGCATTTTGAATTTTGGAACAATGAGATATGTGTTCAGAGTGGACAGGTCGAGAATAGGCCTCCATTGGTTTTCTTTTCTTGGTACCAGGAAAAGTCTGGAGTAAAATCCTTGCCCTTGTTCCATGGGTGGTACCTTTTCTATAGCTCTCATCCTTAGTAGGTTGTTGATTTGTCCTAGAGCGTTTGTTTTTTGGTTTGGTGGTAGGTTTGGCATTCCTCTCTTTTTTGGTAGAGTGTGGAAGTGAAACCTGTAGCCTTTGTCTATTGTCTGTAAAATCCATTTGTCCCCTGTAATGTAATGCCAGTTTACAGAAAATAAGGCTAGCTTTCCGCCTAAGGGTGCTTCCAGTTGTTCCCTGGTAGGCGGTATCAGAGCCAAGTCATTGTGTCTGCCCTGTGGAAGTGGTCGTAGCTGGATCTGTGGCAGTACTTCTCTGGTTGTTAGGCTGCCACTGACGTCCCCTGTAGGCACCTCTGGATTGACCTCTGCCTCTTGGGCGCCTATTTCTGCCTCTCTGTGCTCTGCAGGTGTTTGGAAAGGACCAATTCTTCGAAGGCCAATTTCTACTAAACCTTGGAGGCTGGACCTGTAAGAAATCCTTGACTGTTTGGACAGATTTTGCTTCGTCTTCCACCTTCTTTAGCACTTGCTGTGCAGGGGAACCAAACAAACTTTGTTTCTCCATGGGAGCATCTAGGAGCTTTGACTTTACATGGTCTGGTAAGGATTGTTCTTTTAACCATGCATGCCTTCTAATCACTGTTCCAGTCATAGCTGATCTAAAGGAAGCCTCCAGTGCATCATAGCCGCATTTTAAGGAATGATTACTGACCTGCTGAGTGTTATGTACCAAATCCTGAAGGGACTTACGGTCTATAGGTTCAGGAGAGGACAGTTTTTTATTTAGCTGGTCTAACAAAAATTCCTGATACTGAATCATGTGGAATTGACAGTTTAAGGCCCTAGCGAAAGAGTAGCAGAAGTATAAACTTTTTACCCCATCTCTAATGCTCTAGATTCTCTTTCAGAGGGGAGGGGTTTTTTGGCAGAGGCAACTGCTACAGCTTTGGGGCCCTGTGAAATGGTTTCAGGATCTGCAATAGGAGCCTTATACAAGTGAAAGTGTGTGTCCGGGACCCTGTAATATCTGTCGGGCTTGGCAGGGGCCGGGGGAAGAGAGTCCGGGGCAGTACAAGCATCATTATATGCATCATCAACAACTGTTAGTACTGGAGGAATGGCTAAAGGCCTATGCTGTGGTAAATGTAAAAAGGTCCTTATCCTTTTCCTTGAATCTGAAAAATCCTGGCCCTGCCATTGAAAATGCTCTCTCATAGCATGTAAGGTTTCCCCAAAAGAAAATTCCTCAGGAGGAGAGGCAGAAGGAATGGAGTCTTCTGCATCAGAATCCTCATAAGGGGAATATGGGCCTTCTGGAGGTTCTGAGTTTTCTGAATCATCCGAGGAATAGTCTGTAGAAACTGGATCCGGGGGCTCTGCTCTAGGCCTCTTCTCTGGAGGGGGTTGAGAGGCCCTGTCAGGGTGAGGTTGGGATCCCCTGATCAAAGAAATGAGATCCTCAGCCAGGCTGAGCATTTGTGAACTAGAGGTAGGCCTGTGTGAGGTGGTTTTAGCAGGCAAGGCCCTAGAAGATTTAGCTGCTTTAGCCCTAGAAAAAGCCTTGATAGACATAGATGCAGGGGGCCTAGCAGCTCCACGTGCAGGAGTAGATATGTCTAAAGGAATAGTATCTGATAAATCCTGGGTACCTGCTACAGCAGGGGAAATTTCAGTAGCAGATTCAGCCATGCTTTGTGAGGCCTCGGCTATAGGAGGCATGCTTTCGGCCGAAGGAAGAACCGTGGACTCGGTTCCAGCCGAAACCGAGACACTCGCGGTTGGCTTAACATGGTTTCGGCGAAACCGCGGAGCAGTGTCGGTCCTTTTCCTTACGCTTTTAGCTAATTGTGAAGTCGGAGTCTCCGGCGGCATTTTGTAAGCAAAAGCGGGACCAAAACTCCTCTGCAAACTCCGACCGACGTCTAAGTGTCCGTCGGTTGAAGGAAGCACAGGCTAGACAAGCTGCTACGTCGTGGTCTGGGCCTAAGCAAGGAAGGCAGTAAGAGTGGAAATCCTTATGAGGTATTTGTTTCCCACAAGTTAAACAGTTATTTACTTTTTCTGACATCGGCTGAGGCAAGAAAGAGTCCCCAACGGGGTACTTAGCTTTTTAGAAGTCTTCGGTAGTAGTAATCTCTGGATCTGACCGACCGGCACTTGCGAACAGCTTCTGCTTCGGGCACCGCACGGCAAGAAAGACCGAGGAAAATGGCGTCGGCTGATGCCTTTATACCCAATTCACAGCAGCTATGACGTCGGGTGAAGTGCGACATCAGCAGAGGCCAGACCCAGACTTTGGAATCCGGCCGACCGAAGGGCTGCCTGAGGCAGGACAACCCATATGTTAGGACTGCAGATGCATCCTTGAAGGACATCTGGTTGACTTACACCTCTCATATCCTCTAAATCAATACAGGGAAACAAAGAATACTCAGCCAGTAAAAAGGGACTCCTCTCGATCCACTAGGACAGGGGGACGGAGGGCAAGACACAAGAAAGAAGGCGAGATGAAGACAACTAATATGGAACGTTATGGTAGGTACATAACTTCTTTATGTTAAGTTGTCTATCTCACCTTCATTCTTGTTGGTTGGGACAGCGTCCCTAGCACCTAAAATCTTAAGTGGCTCAGTGGAACAGACTCTTCAGAACAGTGGAACCAAAATCAGCTCTGCTCCAGGAGACCATATCCACCTTGTAATGAGAAATAAAGGTATGAGGATTTGCCCACGTAGCAGCTGCACATATGGAATCCATGGGCAACCTAGACTGGACAGCTACAGAGGTGGCTAATGCCCTAGTAGAATGACCTTTCGGTTTAGATGGTAATTCCTTATCCCATAACTGATAAATAAATTAAATAGTATGGGATAGCCATCTATATAAAGCAAACTTGGAAACTGGGAGACCTTGTTTGTTTAAGGCATAAGACAGAAAAGTACAGTTGTGTACCTACCATAAATGTAGATGTTCTAGTGTATTCACGGTTGCAGTCATTACTCTTGGGTTATCCTTCTGGCAGGCTACCCGCAGTCGGCCTGTATTCCAAAGTCTAGGTCCGGCGTCGGTTGCTGTCACCTCTTCCGTGACGTCAGTGTGCCAGGGGTATAAAAGATGCAGCCAACGCCATTTTCTTCAGTTTTTCTTGCCCCAGATGTCAGGTGCCCCCAAAATTGCAGGCAAAAAAATTATGCCAATAATTATGCATGCAGTAAAATAAACATTTCCTTCATCTACAAGCAAATACACCAAGAAGGTTGTATAAGATAGAGAAGTATAGGTAAGTCCCAGCAAAGAAAATGGGGGATGGTGGGTGGGTAACCTGGACTGCAACAGTGAATACACTGGAACATCTACATTTATGGTAGGTACACAACTGTACTATGTTCATCATGTTTCAATGTTGCAGTCATTACTCTTGGGTTGAATCCCAAAGCTGAGGTTGGGTGGCTGGGCCTAAATAAGATTAGGAGAGGCTATAAGGCCCTGCAGAACTGCAGTGGCGAAGCCTGCTCTGGATTTAGAGTAGAGAGGTAAATGGTAGTGCTTTGTAAAAGTGTGCACTGAACTCCAAGTTGCAGCCTCTAAAATGTCTTTGGTTGGTACTCCTCTGAGAAAGGCTGCTGAAGTGGCTGCTGCCCTGGTGGAATGAGACCTAATGCCCTTGGGCACTGATTTGCCATGTTGTGAGTAGCAGAAACGAATGCAGTGGCCTATCCATTTTGAGATAGTCTGTTTTGAGATAAGCTTTCCTTGAGATCCTGCAGCATATGCCAATAAAAGTTGCTCAGTTTTTCTGAAAGCTTTAGTTCTGTCCAAGTAAAAGCGTAGTTGTCTGTGTATGGCCAAAGAATGCAGACGTCTCTCACCCTTATTTTGTGGGTTTGGATAAAAGATAGGCAAATGAATGGTTTGGTTAAGGGCCACACTGGACACTACCTTAGGCATAAATGTGTCCCTCTCTGGATGGAAAATGATGAAAGGTTCCACAGCCATGAGTGCCTGTAACTCTTGAAACTCGTCTTGCAGAGGTTATTGCTAGGAGCAGAGCTGTTTTCCAAGATAAAAACTTTATATCAGCTCTACTGTTTGTAAACTTTACCTTGCTTTGAGTTGTATACTATGTAATGTATATCTCTGTAACATGTATTCTTGTTGGAGCTTTTCTCCCCAAGACTCCATTGAAAATGTGTTCACTTGGCCCAATGGACCATCCTGGTTAACCAACAGCAAATAAATAAATAAAAATAAAATAAATAAATATTGGTTGGCTCAAAAGGCGGCAGTGTGAGTTTTTCCAAGACATAATTGAGGTCCCATGCAGGAATTGGGGCTCTCATTAGAGGTCTTATGTTTCTGGCCCCTCTGAGGTACTGCCTTAGCAATGGATGGGAAAAAATAGGAGGTTCCGTATTGTAATGAGCTGAAATGGCAGAGGCATGAATTTTAATTGATGAAAAGGTTAGGCCTTTGTCCAGCATCTCAGTTAGGTATTGTAAAATCTGAGGAATATTTGGTACAGATGTGTCAATTCCTTGTGCCTGGTTCCAAGCACAAAATCTTTTCCCTTTTTCTGCATAAGATTTTCTGGTACTGGGCCTCCTGTCCTCCAAAATAACATCCATCACTGCTTTAGAGAGAGGTGTCTTTTGAATGGTTACATTATCCGCCATACCGCCAGATTTAGGGTCCTGAGTTGGCTGTGCAGAATCTGATTGTTTCGCTGGGTCAGTAAGTGAGGAATTAGAGGCAATGACCAGGCTGGGCCTTGAGACAAACTTCTTAGGATTGGGTACCAGTGCTGGCGTGGCCAGTCTGGGGCAATCCATCATTCTTGGCTTCTCTTATCTGACCTTTATGAGTACCTTGGGGAGGAGAGGCAGAGGAGGAAAGGCATATACTGTTAGACTTTTCCAGCTAAATGACAGAGCATCCACTTTCCATGGTTGCTTGTGATAAGTCCTTGTGCAGAATTTCTGTAGTTGGCAGTTGGGAGGGGAGGCAAATAGATCTATGTCTGGGCATCCCCATTCCTTTGTTATCATGCTGAAGACTTGTGGATCCAGTTTCCACTCGTGGGGATCCGTGAGGTTTCCGGTTAGTTCGTCAGCCAAAGTATTGTTCTTTCCTGGCAGGAATTGTGCTTGCAGGTGTACTTGATAAGTCAATGCTGTGTCCCACAAAGTCATGGCTTGTCTGCAGAGGGGGTAGGAATGTGTGCCTCCCTGCTTGTTTATGTACCACATCACTGTAGTATTGTCTGTCCTTATCAGTAGTTGTCCTGGATGGAGAAGATTCTTGAAAGCTGTCAGGGCATTCTTAACAGCTAGCATCTCTTTTTGATTGATATGTAGATGCATTTGGCTTGTGGACCATGTGCCCTGAATACTTTTTTCTGACATGTCTGCTCCCCAGGCATAATCTGATGCATCTGTTGTTACTGACTGCCTGGCTGTGGGTAGAGTGAATGGCTGTCCCTTGTTGAGGTGACAGGCATGTTTGCCCACCATCGAAACTCCTGTTGCAGGCAAGGAATGAGGATAAAAAGAAGTTATGTACCTATCATAATGTTCCATGTTAGTTGTCTTCTTCTTGCCTTCTTTCTTGCTGGTTGGGTTCAGAGCCGATCCTCGGCTCTGACTTGGCCATCTTCTAAAGCTTGAGAGCGGTTTACTGGCTCGAGGCCTCCCCATATCCCATGATGCCTGGCGCTAGATACCCAGATCTCGTTTGGTAAGTCTAACTGAAGACATAAAAAGGAAGGAATCCTATCCTATAATGCATAAAACCCTACCACAGAGACTACTAGGCAGAGAGGAATAGCCAGAGAAGACTCAGCCAGTGTAAAACCATAAGAAACTCTTCTCGGTCTAACTAGGATAGGGGGATGGAGGGTGGGACGCAAGAAAGAAGGCGAGAAGACAACCAACATGGAACGTTATGGTAGGTACATAAATTCTTTATGTTAAGTTGTCTATCTCGCCTTCATTCTTGCTGGTTGGGACACCGTCCCTAGCACCTAAAATCCTGGGTGGCCCACTGGAACAAACTCTTCAGAACAGTGGAACCAAAATCAGCTCTGCTCCTGGAGACCACGTCCAACTTATAATGCAAAATACAAGTATGTGGATTGGCCCACGTAGCCGCAGCACAAATAAATTCCATGGGCAACCTAGCCTGAAATGCCACAGAAGTGGCTAAAGCTCTGGTGGAGTGACCTTTTGGTTTAACAGGCAATTCTTTATTCCTCAGTTGATAGATGAATGTGAAAGATAGTCAACCACCTGGACAAGGTTACTTTTGAAACTGGAAAACCTTGTTTACCTTCAGCATAGGAAAGAAAAAGCTGGTCCGATTTTCTGATGTCCTTAGTCCTATGTAAATAAAAGCGTAGTTGCCTGTGAACGTCCAACTGATGCAACTTATATTCCGCCCTGTTGGAGTGGTTGGGAAAAAACAGAGGAAGGTCAATGGACTGATTCAAGTTATTCTCAGAAGAGACCTTAGAAAGGAAGGATTAGTCCTGAGAGCAACCTTGTCATTGTGAGACACTAGGTACGGAGGAGGGATGCAAAGAGCCTGAAGTTCCAAAACTCTTCTGTCTGAAGTAATCGCTACGAGAAGGAGAGTTTTCCAAGATAAAAACTTCAAAGAACAAGAAGCTGCAGGTTCGAAGGGAGGCAAAATTAGAGAAGCTAGAATCAAATTCAGATCCCACGGAGGTGGAGGATCTCTCACTGGGGGCCTAAGCAGAGTTGTCCCTTTGAGAAAGACTTTACATAGCTTATGAGACATGATATTACTTTCCAATGAGCCAATGTGAAAATTTGAAATTGTAGCTAACGCTAATTGTAACAGAAGCGGACCCAGCATGAAAGAGTTCCACAAGAAACTCCAAAATGTGGTGTACAGGGGCTGAAAAGGGGTCTATACTCTTAGCCTCTGCCCAGGAGGAAAAACGGTTCCACTTACTAGCTTAAGTTTTTCTAGTGGTAGACTTGTGCGATGATAAAATGATTTTGCGCACAGAGTGGGAGATATCAGGAAGCCTGGCTAAAGTTGGAAGTGGGGCAACCAAGCAGTGAGCTGGAGAGATTGCAGGGATTGGTGCAGCCCACCCGATTGATGGATCAGGAGGTCTGGAACAGGGTCCAGAGTCCAAGGCTGCTCGAGAAGATGAAGATGCAAGAACGGGAACCACATTTGTCGAGGCCAGTAAGGAGCAATGAGGATCATTTTGCAGCCCAATACGATAGCTTTCTGTATTAGCTTCGGGATTAGGGAAAATGGAGGGAATGCATACAGAAGTCCCTGAGGCCAGTCGTGGACAAGAGCGTCTCCGGGGGGATGTCTGGGAAGTGGAAGGAGAGAGAAGAAATTGCTGCACTTGCTGTTGAAGGGGGTGGCAAAAAGGTCGCAGCAAGGTTGGCCCCATTTGCGGAAGATTTGGTCCGCCACTACCCGATTCAGGGATCACTCGTGAGGCATGAGAATTGCTCTGCTTAGCCTGTCTGCTATGACGTTGGATCTCCCAGGGATGTGCGTTGCGATCAGAAACCATTGGGAAGAGATCACCCACTGCCAGAGTCGGAGTGCTTCTCGACATAGGGGGTAGGATTTGGTTCTGCCCTGCTTGTTGATGTACCACACTACTGACATATTGTCCGTTTGAATTACAATGGTCCCGGTAGGAAGAGAGTCTTGAAGAGCTTGCAACGCTAAACGCATAGCCCTCATCTCCAAGACGTTTATGTGCAGATGGTACTTGTGAGGTTGCCAGATGCCTTAGACTGTTCTGCCCTGATAATGCCCCCCCACCCGATCAGGGAGGCATCCATGGTCACTGTAGCAACTGGAGGGGGGGGGGGTACAAATGGTCTGCCCTGGGGCACTGATGTGGAGACCATCCAACACGCAAGGTGCTTTTTGCATGTTTCTGTAATCATAATCACATGAGACCTGGGAAGCTGCTGAAAGGACCATTGGGTGAAAAGAAGCCACTGGAGAATCCTCATGTGAAAACGAGCTAGAGGAATGAGTATGATCGCTGCTGCCATGAGACCCAGAGATTGGAGGACGAACCTGACTTGAATTCTCTTGCATCCTAATAAGACTTCCAAATGTCAGCGAATGACTAACACCCTGCCTGGTGGAAGGCTGGCTGACATGTCTTTTGTAGTTAAATTTGCGCCTATAAAAGGTGATAGACTGTCAGGGTGACAATGCAGACTTTTCGAAATTTATTGTGATACCTAGTTTGGAGCAAGTATCGATGGTGTAGTCTCTGGCTCGCAGAAGGTGATGCCTGGTGGTAGCAGTGAGGAGCCAGTCGTCTAGATACGGAAACACCTGGAATCCTTGACGTCTCAGGTGAGCGGTAACTACTGCCATACATTTGGTGAACACCCTTGGGGCTGTGGTGAGACCAAAGGGCAGAGCTCTGAAGTGATAATGTCTGGCTCCCAGCCGGAAGCGAAGGAATCTTCTGTCTGTCTGTCCATTTTGATGTGGTAGTATGCATCCTGAAGATCTATAGAGCACATCCAGTGGTCCTGACCCAGAAAGGGTAAAATGGACTGTAGCATGACCATCCGCAACTTCGCTCTTTGTACACAGCTGTTCAGTCTGCTGAGATCCAGAATGGGTCTCCAGTCCCCTGTCTTTTTTGGTACCAAAAAAAACCTTGAGTAAATTCCGGATCCTTGCTGGTCTGCTGGGACTTGCTGGATGGCCCTTTTTCTTAGCAGTTTTGAAACTTCTTGAACTGCTTGATCCCTTAGATTGGGTGGAACATCTGGAAGGGACTTGTTTAACCATAAGGGGGTGCGAACAAAGGGAATTCTGTAGCCTCCGGATATAACAGACTGTACCCATTTGTCTTGTGTTATGTCTTGCCAGGCTCTTGGGTACAGCGATAATCTTCCCCCGACTGCCTCCAGAAGTGGGCAACCCTTCAAGGATGCTGGAAGGGCTTCTCAGAGAAGGATTCTCTGCTGCCCTGGTTTTGCGGACCCCCTCTGCCACGAGAGCGGCATCTGTTATTGTTCCCTCCTTTGCCCTTGGGTGGGAACTCACCACGTATGTCCGGCAAGGCTCCCTGGGATTTCCGGAAACACATCTTTCCACTCTTCTGACCTTTGGGATATGGTCTGGAAGGAGTGGAAAAACGGACTCCCACGGCAGAGAGAGTCTTGCCTTCCTGCTCACACGTGGTAAGGGTGTCCCTTCACCTGTGATTCAAAAAGAGAGGAACTATGAAAGGGGGTGTTGGTGAAAGATGGTCTGAAAGGTTCCGCAAAGTTACATAGCCGCATCCAAGCATGCCTCCATAGGGCAACCCCTGTGCCTGTGGCCCTACTCGCACCATCGGCTGCATAAGAAATGAGCCTCATGGAGGAGTTCACCACTGAATTAAGAGTCGCCAGGTGGGAGGCTGCCTTAGCCTGGGCCCCCTCAGCTGATGGATCTTGCAGGGTATCTCCAAGCTCTTTAAGGAGATCCCTTTGAAGATGGGTAAAGTGGCACAAATAATTCAGAGACCTCATGGAAAAGGTCGCTGAAGAGAACATCCGCTTCCCATATCTGTCCATCGTCCTGGACTCCTTTGTTAGGGGGATGGACAGATGAAGTTTCAGCCAACTCCTTCTTTGTGGCCGCCGCTACCACCATGGCATCAACGGGAACACTTTTGGTCAAAAACTGCTTGCTCTGTGGTGCAGTAATGAATTTAGCGGGTCTTCTGGGGGTCGGTTCCACTGTGTCTGGAGCTGACCACGCCTTCTGAATCACGACAGACATCAGTGGGTCGAAAGGTGGAGACGCACAGGAGGTGGAAAGTCGGGATCCAAACGCATCCAGGAATACAGACTCATCCACAGAAGGGCTCAGAGTAGTCCAGTTCCCCCTCTGCCTAAGCATCGCAAGGATGTCTGAGAAGGAGACATCTTCAGAGGGGGATCTTGGGGACCCTTCCGAATCCTCCAAGTCGGTATCTGATGTGACAGACTCAGGGGAGTCAACATGCTTCCTCTTGCATTTCCTCTTATGAGGTGGCTCCTCTGAATGAAAAGGGGAGGCCTCGGAAGAGGAAGATACACCCAAAAGGGTCCCTGGAGCGTTGGTTCCCCATGCTTGGGGTCTGGAGGAGGGGCAAAGGCAGGCGCAGGCACCATAGGGGGAGGAGCTGAAGGGGATGATCGTGGGGCTGACTCGGGGGTCAGCACACTCCTCATGACCTCAAAGGCGTCCCTGCTCAGATGCTGAGAAGGCTCTGGTTCTGAAGAGATCGGAATCCCTCTCCACACCGAGGGGGATGGCTCCGAAGCTGATGTAGGAGCCGAGCTCACCTGCGCCGAAGCTCCAAGGGGGAGAATGGGTTCGGACAAGGATCCGATGCCACTCGCCCCCTCGGAGCCGAAGAGGGAGTCTCAGCGCCCAGATCCCTTCAAGGATGGAACCAAGGAAGGGATCGGAGCCAACTACGGAACAGAAAAGAGAAGGTATCGGTGCAGACGGTTCCACGACTCGAACCCCAACAAACTCCGGCTTCGAACTCAAGGGAGGAGTTGGAGGAGGAATAACTGCAGACAAGGATGGAGCCGACCCCTGATGAGGGGGGCTGGACAACATTTTTGCAAAGGCCTGCGATTTCAACAGCCTGCTGACCACTCTCTCCACGTCGTGATCAGAAAGTCTTGATGACCGAGAAGAGTGGGAGGACCGATGACTGCACTCCGACTGGAGCAGAGGAGACCTCGAAGCCGAGCGTATTGACTCCAGGGAGAGAGACTTAGATCTCTTTCGACTCCCTGACGGCTCCGAAGTGCGTGTCGGAACAGACTGGGAGGCAAGTACATCGGTTCCGGCTGGAACCGAGGCAGAAGGAGTAGCTTCACCCAATGACGGCTCTGAACTGGGAGTCGAGGATTTGGGTGGCTTGGAGGACTTCACGGGCTGAGCCTTAACCGGTGACTCCTCGGGCTTAAGTAAACCCCATAGGATTAACATATTCCTACACTCCTACAGGACTCTTAGGCTGAAAGCATGGCAAACAGAACAAGAGTCCTGCAGGTGCACAGCGCCCAGACAGTAGACACAAGAAGTGTGACCATCTGTCAGAGAAATCTTCCGACAGCATGAATCACACTTCTTGAATCCTGACACTTTAGTATCCTTGGACATGGCAACAATGCACTCACACCAAGGTCAAACGCGCACACACACACAAGAAAAACAAGCTAGCAGTATAACTAATCTAACAATCTAAAGTACACAGTTAACACACTAAAAAACTACTCTAAAGGAGAGAACAAAACTTTTTTTTTAACAGCTAGAAAAAGACAGCCTCTAATTTAAACGGTTAAGGGAAAGAAGGTAAAATTTAGTAAATACAGAACAAATACAATAAAATATACGACCTGAGCCAGTAAGACAACCTTGCAGTCTGAAGTGGCAAACGAGATCTGGGTATCTAGCGCCAGGCATCATGGGATATGGGGAGGCCTCGAGCCAGTAAACAGCTCTCGAGCTTTAGAAGATGGCCGAGTCGGAGCCGAGGATCAGCTCCGAACCCAACCAGCAAGAATGAAGGCGAGATAGACAACTTAACATTTAATGTGTCCAGGCTTTGACAATGTTGAGTCCAGACACTTTTTAGGTACCAGTGAAGTTTCCTCATATGCAGTCTAGCATATGGAATTAGCAGAATATAGGATGCCATGAAGCCCAAAGCCTGCAGAATTTGTCTTGCAGCTGAGTCTTTGTTGCCAACATTTTGAAGTAAGAAGTTAGTTGCCTTTGTCTGACGTGAGATAAGCCATCTGGGCAGTTGTATTTAAGCTTGCACCCAGGAATATTATCTCTTGAGAGGGTACTAGTTTTGATTTCTTTTTGTTTACTGTGTACCTTAGGCAAATTAACAATCTTTTTACGAACGCCAGATGCTTTAGTAGAGTGTCCTTGTTCTCTCCTTGTATAAGGCAGTCATCCAAGTAAGGATATATTTGAATTCATCTTTGTCTGCAAAATGCAATAACTGGTGCCAGGCATTTTGTGAAGACCCTGGGCGCAGTAGATAAGCCAAAGGGCAGTGCAGAGAATTGGTAGTGCATTGAGCCAGCTATGAATCTGAGGTATCTTCTGCAAGATTGTCTGATTGGGATATGCAGGTATGCCTCTGAGGTCCAAAGTTACAAGCCAAGCCTTCTTGCCCAGCATGAGCAGAAGCTGCTGCAGAGTTAACATTTTGAATTTTGGAACATCCAGAAATGTGTTTAGAATAGACAGGTCCAGTATTGGTCTCCAGGCTTTGTCCTTTCTGCGTACCAAGAAGTCTCGAGTAAAATCCTTGTCCCTGCTCTTGCTGTGGTACTTTCTGAATGGCCCTCATGTTAATAAGAGACGAAACTTGTTTTTGTGCCTCTGCCCATTGATTGTGTGGCAGGTTTGGCATACCTTTTGCCTTTGGCAGGGTGTGAAAGTGGAACCTGTAGCCCTGGGACACTATATTCAATACCCATTTGTCCTGGGTGATCATGTGCCAATTTTGAGAGAAAAGTGCTAGTTTTCCCCCTAAGGAGGCTGCAAGAAGGTAAGTGCTTGGCACTGGCAGAGGCAAGTCATTGGGACTGTTTCCTGTATGGCTGTGCTTTGTCTTCTCCACTTTTGGAGGTAGGAGCGCCCCACTGTTTAGGCCTGTATGAGCCCTGGGGCTGAGATCTGCCTCTGGGACGTCTGTATCTGCCTCTTTGTGGCCTGTCCGACACTGGAAAGGACCAATTCTTTGTAGGCCAGTTCCTGCTAAATCTTGGTGGATGAACCTGTAAAAAATCCTTTACTGTTTGCATAGATTCCGCTTTGTCCTCCATTTTCTTCAAAACCTCTTCTGCTTTGACACCAAATAAAGTATCATGCTGAAATGGAGCATCTAATAATTTTGCTTTAACATGATCAGGCAGATTTTGTTCCTTTAACCAAGCATGCCTCTTAATGACAGAACCCGTAACTATAGCCCTGCAGGAGGCCTCCAGAGAATCAAAACCACATTGCAATGTGTGCTTTCCCACTTGTTCAGTCGCATGCAATAAATCCTGCATTTCCTTATTTTCTGCACAATCAGAATTGGCCAACATTTTCTGTTTTAACATTGACATTAAGTATTGCTGATATTTAATCATATGAAATTGACAATTTAAAGCCCTCACAGCCAAAGTAGCAGAAGTGTAAACCTTTTTCCCCCATCTGTCTAGTGTCCTTGAATCCCTGTCAGAAGGGATAGGGTTTTTTGCAGTAGCGGCCTTAACCCCTTTTGGGACCATGAAAAATAGTTTCTGGGTCAGCAGCAGGGTTTTTATACAGAAATTTATGTGAATTTGGAACCCTGTAGTATCTGTCTGGTTTAACAGGGGCTGGAGGTAAGGAGTCTGGAGAAAGGCCTGAGTCTGAAAATACATCATCTACAATGTCTAGCACAGGGGGAATAGCAAGAGGCCAGTGCTGAGGAAATAAAAGAAAATCTCTAAGCCTTTTCTTTGATTCTGAGTAATCTTGGCTCTCCCAGTGGAAGTGCTCCCTCATGGTATGCAGGGTTTCCCCAAAAGAATAATCCTCAGGAGGAGAGGCTGAAGGAATGGATTCTTCAGCATCAGAATCCTCATAGGGAGGAAGAGAGTATTCCTGTACAGAAGAGGAGTCAGGGGAAATGGAAACCTGATCTGAAGAGTCATCGTCTGTCTCTTGCCTAGGCCTCTTGTCAGGAGGGGGATGGGAACCCCTGATCAAAGTAATAAGGTCTTCGGCCATTTTGAGCATCTGTTTCTTAGGCATGTAAGTTTATCCTGGAGAATGCTGTACTTGTTTCTTTGTCTTTAAAGCTGCTTTAGTCTTGGCTTTTGAAGCTGAAGTAGGCTTTACATATAGCTGTGTAGGTCTGAAAACACCCTCAGAAGCCGATGCCTGCTCAGCGGCTCCGGACCCATCTGAGGGAATGATTTCCAAGTGTCCATTACCTTGAGTATCCAGAGGCCTAGCTGGCTCCACGTGGAAGTCATCAGCGGCCCATGGCTCTGAGGTAGCGAGCGTCAGGGGCTGCAAAAGCACCTCACTGAGAACCGGCGACTGGCTTAGCGGAAGCCTCGTCATCAGTTTTGGATCTCGGATGCCTGTCCTTCTCTTTTTCCTTGCGTTTTTTAGAAACTCCGGTTGGCTGTTCCAACGGCATTATATAATTGAATAATTGAATTTTCAACCAAAGTAATGATAAGCAAAATCAAACCGACACTTAATAGTGCGTTGGTTGAATCTAGCACAAAACTGACAGCCAGCAACGTTATGATCAGGGCCTACACAAGGAATACAGTAAGAATGAAAATACTTATGAGGTATTTGCTTCCCACAAGAAATATAATTGTTAACTTTTTCTGACATCGGTCTGGAGCAAGAAAAAAAGTTTCCCCAACAGGGTACTTAGCTTTAATGAAGACTTCAGATCTGAAATTCGTCTGTGAAAATCTCAGGAGTTGGCCGACCGGCACTTGCGAACTGCTTTTGCTTTGGGCACCGCACAGCAAGAATGACTGAAGAAAGTGGCGTCGGCTGCATCTTTTATACCCCTGGCGCACTGACGTCAGGGAAGAGGCGACCGCAACCGACGCCATACCTAGACTTTGGAATTCAGGCCGACTGTGGGTAGCCTGCCAGCAGGATAACCCAAGAGTAATGACTGCAACAGTGAACACAATGAACATCAATTGGTCTGACTTTCTTATTTCTTTAGTTCTATGAAGGTAAGAACGCAATTGCCTGTGCACGTCCAATTGGTGAAGTTTGTACTCTGTCTTGTTGCTATGATTGGGGAAGAAAAAGTACAGTTTTGTACCTACCATAAATGTAGATGTTCGAGTGTAGACACTGCTGCAGTCATTATACTTGGGTTATCCTGCCGTCAGGTGGTTCCCCAGTCGGCCCGAGTTACAAAGTCTTGGTCCGGCGTTGGTTGCTGTCGCCTCCTCCCTGACGTCAGTGCGACAGGGGTATATAAAATGCAGCCGACGCCATTTTCTTCAGTTTTTCTTGCCCCAGATGTCAGGTGCCTCATAATACGTAGGCAATTCCAATTGCTAATAAAACATACATAAGAAAAGCAAAAAACAACTTACAGCTACCAGCAAATACTCCCCATAGGTAGTAAGGGTAGAAGACATAGGTATGTACCAGCCAGTAAGAGGGGAAGAAGGGAGGGTAACCTGGACTGCAGCAGTGTCTACACTCGAACATCTACATTTATGGTAGGTACAAAACTGTACTATGTTCATCGTGTTACACTGCTGCAGTCATTACACTTGGGTAGAATCCCAAAGCTGAGGAAGGGTGGCTGGTCCTATAAGGCATTAGGGGTGGCTATAAGGCCCTGCAGCACTGCAGTGGCGAAGCCAGCTCTGGATTTAGAGTATAGAGGCAGATGGTAATGCTTGGTGAAGGTATGTACAGAACTCCAAGTTGCTGCTTCCAAAATATCCTTGGTCGGTACTCCCCTTAGGTAGGCAGTTGAAGTGGCTGTTGCCCTGGTGGAGTGAGATCTAATGCTGCTAGGTACAGGTTTTCCATGGTATGTGTAGCAGAAACGTATACAATGTCCTATCCATTTTGAAATAGTCTGTTTTGAAATGGCTTTTCCCCGTGCTCCTGCAGCATATGCTACCAATAATTGCCCAGATTTTCTGAAAGCTTTGGTTTTCTCCAAGTAGAAGTGTAACTGCCTGTGAATGTCCAAAGAGTGCAGTAGTCTCTCCCCTTTATTCTGTGGTTTAGGATAAAAAGTTGGCAGGTGAATAGTTTGGTTTAGAGCCACACTGGATACCACCTTTGACATAAAAGTAGGGTTAATTCGTAAAGACACCCTGTCTTGGTGGAAAATGAGGAAAGGTTCCACTGCCATTAGTGCCTGTAATTCTGAAACTCTTCATGCTGATGTTATTGCCAGGAGCAGAGCAGTTTTCCAAGAGATATATTTTAATTCTGCTGTGTCGGCTGGCTCAAAAGGAGGTAAAGTTAGCTTCTCCAAAACAAAGTTGAGGTCCTAAGTTGGAGTAGGTGCTCTACGGGGCGGTCTTATGCTTTTAGCCCCTCTGAGGTACTGTTTTAACAGAGGATTAGAGAAAATTGGTGGATCCGTGTTGTAATGAGCAGAGATGGCAGAGGCGTGGATCTTGATGGATGAGAAGGAGAGTCCTTTGTCCAGCATCTCAGTTAAGTATTGTAGTATCTGAGGAATGTTTGGGACAAGACAGCTGTGAGCTTGGTTCCAGGCACAGAATCTCTTCCATTTATCCGAATAGGCTTTCCTGGTACTAGGCCTTCTGGCCTCCAGAATGACATCTATAACCGCTTTGGAGAGAGGCATTGCTTGCTTGACTAAGGAATCGTCCATGCAGCTAGGTTTAAGGTCTTTAGCCGGCTGTGTAGTATTTGTTTGTTGTGCTGAGTCAGCAGATGTGGGATATGAGGCAAAATCCAGGGTGGTTCTTGTGCTAAGCTCCTTAAGATTGGAGGCCAGTCTGGTACAATCAGGATCATCTTTGGCTCTTCCTGCCTGGCTTTTATGAGTACCTTTGGCAGGAGAGGTAGTGGTGGGAAAGCGTATACTTGCAGGCTCTCCCAGCTGAATGAGAGGGCATCCACTTTCCATGCTTGTGGATGGTAACTCCTTGTGCAGAATTTTTGTAGATGGCAGTTTATTGGGGATGCAAACAGATCTATGTCCGGGCTCCACCATTTCTGTTATCATTCTGAATATTTGTGGATTCAACTCCTATTCGTGGGGATCCATGATGTTTCTGCTGAAGTCGTCTGCCAGTGTTTTTCTCTCCTGGCAGGAATTGTGCTTGCAGATGAACTTGAAGGTTTATAGCTGTGTTCCATAAGGTCATCGCTTGTCTGCATAGGGGGTATGAGTGAGAGCCCCCTTGCTTGTTTATGTACCACATAACTGTGGTGTTGTCTGTCTTTAGCAGTAGTTGTCCTGGATGCAGCAGGTCCTTGAAAGCTATAAGCGCATT
The DNA here is from genome assembly GCF_019279795.1 of Protopterus annectens. Classification (NCBI taxonomy): domain Eukaryota; kingdom Metazoa; phylum Chordata; order Ceratodontiformes; family Protopteridae; genus Protopterus; species Protopterus annectens. The sequence goes on from NC_056725.1 coordinate 29,817,818, forward strand.
TTGTACAGCTAGCATCTCTTTTTGATTGATGTGAAGATGCCTTTGTTCTGCGGGCCACATGCCCTGAATACATTTGCCTGCCATGTGTGCTCCCCAGGCGTAATCCGATGCATCTGTTGTCAGTGTTTGCCTGGCTGTGGGTTGTGTAAAAGGTTGTCACTTGTTGAGGTGACGAGCTTGAGACCACCATTGAAACTCCTGTTGAAGGCAAGGGATTAGTGGTACAACTGTTTCCAAACTTTGACAGTGTTGAGACCCTACATTCTTTAGGTACCATTGTAGTTTCCTCATATGCAGTCTGGCATATGGAATTAGTAGTATGCAGGATGCCATTTAACCCAAGGCCTGCAGAATTTTTCTTGCAGGGAGTTTGGTCTTTGTTGCCATCAATTGAAAGTACTGAGTCAGTTGTCCTTGTTTGCCTGGCATGAGATAAGCCATCTGAGCTGTTGTGTTCAAGCTGGCACCCAGGAATATTATCTCTTGTGAGGGCACTAGTTTTGATTTATTTTCATTTACTGTGTACCCCAGGCAACTTAATAACTTTTTTACAAATGCCAGATGCTTTAGAAGAATGTCCTTGCTCTCCGCTTGAATCAGGCAGTTGTTCCAGGTACGGAAACATATGAATTCCTTTCTGTCTGCAAAATGCAATTACTGGTGCCAGGCACTTTGTGAAGACCCTGAGCGCAGTAGATAAGCCAAAGGGCAGTGCAGAGAACTGGTAGTGCATTGAACCAGCTATGAATTGGAGGTATCTTCTGCAGTTTTGTCTGACAGGGACATGCAGGTATGCCTCTCTGAGGTCCAAAGTCACGAGCCAAGCTTTCTTGCCCAGCATGGGAAGAAGCTGCTGTAATGTCAACATTTTGAATTTCGGAACATCCAGGTAAGTGTTTAGAGATGAAAGATCCAGAATGGGCCTCCAGGCTTTGTCCTTTCTGGGTACCAGAAAGAGTCTTGAGTAAAATCCTTGTCATTGCTACTGTGATGGTACCTTTTGAATAGCTCTCATATCCATGAGTGCTGTAATTTGTTTTTGAGCCTCTGCTCATTGATTTGGTGGCAGATTTGACATTCCTTTTAACCTTGGCGGGGTGTGAAAGTGGAACCTGTAACACTGAAATACAATGTTGAGAACACATTTGTCTTTGGTGATTATTTGCCAATTGTGGTAGAAGAGTGCCAGTTTTCCTCCCAAGGGGGCTGCCAAGAAGGATTTGTTTGGCAGCTGTAGTGGGAAGTCATTGGTGCTGCTTTTTATATGATTGGGGCGTGTCTTCCCCTTCTTTCTGGCATGATGCAACCCATTGTCGAGGCCTGTAAGGACCTTGTGTTTGACCTCTACCTCTTCGACGTCAGTATCTTCCCCTTTGAGGTCTGTCTGTAATTGGAAAGGACCAATTCTTAGTTGGCCAGTTTCTGCTAAATCTAGGAGGCTGAACCTGTAAGAAATCCTTCACTGTTTGCATAGATTTTGCCTTATCCTCCATTTTCTTTAATACCTCTTCTGCCTTAACTCCAAATAACACATCCTGCTGCAAAGGTGCATCCAATAATTTTGCTTTAATATGATCTGGCAACGTATGTTCTTTTAACCAACCATGTCTTCTAATGACAGAGCCTGTAACTGCTGCTCTGCAGGAGTCCTCTAGAGAGTCAAAACCACATTGCAAAGTATGCTTTCCCAGTTGTTCAGCTGCATGCAATAAATCCTGCATTTCTTTAAAATTAGGACGATCTGATTCTGGAAGCATTTTTTGTTTTAACTGAGACAGTAAAAATTGCTGATATTTTAGCATGTGAAACTGGCAATTTAAAGCTCTCATTGCTAAAGTTGCAGACGTATATACTTTCTTTCCCCATCTATCTAATGCTCTGGAATCTCTGTCAGAGGGAACTGGATTCTTGGCTGATGAGGCCTCAACTCCTTTGGGTCCCTGAGAAATAGTTTCAGGGTCAGCTACAAGGCTTTTATACAGAAATTTATGCGAGTCAGGGACTCTGTAATATCTGTCAGGTTTAACAGGGGCTGGAGGTAAGGAATCAGGATTTAAGCTAGCTTCAGTATACACATCATCCACAATATCTAACACTGGCGGAATAGCAAGCAGTCTGTGTTGAGGTAATAAAAGGAAGTCTCTGAGCCTTTTCTTGGATTCTGAGTAACTCTGGCCTTCCCAGTGGAAATGCTCCCTCATGGTATGTAGGGTTTCCCCAAAACCAGGCGGTGAGGCTGATGGAATTAATTCCTCAGCATCAGAATCCTCATAAGGGGGTAAAGAGTATTCTAGGTCTGAGGATGAATCAGAAGAGATGGACACCTGGTCGGATGAGTCATAGTCTGCATCCTGTCTAGGCCTTTTATCAGGAGGGGTTGGGACCCCCTCATCAGAGTGATTAGGTCTTCGGCCATTTTGAGCATTTGTTTCTTAGGCATGGAGGCCTGTCCTGGAGAATGCTGTATTTGTTTCTTTGACTTTAAAGGAGGCTTAGACTTAGCTGAGGGTTTAATGCTTAACTGAGTAGGTCTGAAGACACCCTCTGTAGCTGTGGGTTGCTCAGCTACTCTGGATCCCTCCGAAAGGTTAGTCTCGGTAGGCTGAAGAGCTTGTGCGTCCGAAGGCCCAACCATCTTCCACGTGGGAGGCAGAGGCGGCTTGTGGTTCTACAGAAGTGGTCGTCAGGGGCTGCAAAGGCGCCTCGCTGAAAACCGGAGAACTGGTGACTTGCCTAGAAGAGGCTTCGTCGTCAGTTTTGGGCCTCGGATGCCTATCCTTGTCTTTGCACTTTTTGTGTATTCCGGTCGTTGGAAGTTCCGATGGCATGGTATAATTGAATTTTCTACCAAAATAATGGGCAAAATCAAACCGACGTTTAATAGTGCGCTTGTTAAACCTAGCACAAAACAGACAACCAGTGATGTCGTGGTCAGGGCCTAAAGCATGGGATACAATAGGAATGGAAATCCTTATGAGGTATTTGCCTCCCACAAGAAATACAGTTATTAACTTTTACTGACATCGGTCTGAGGCAAGAAAATGTTTCCCCAACGGGGTACTTAGCTTTGTAGAAGACTTTGGTTCTGGATTCGGAATGAAAATCTCAGGAGACGGCCGACCGGCACTTGCGAACTGCTTTTGCTTCGGGCACTGCGCGGAAAGAAAGACTGAAGAAAATGGCGTCAGCTGCATCTTATATACCCCTGTCGCACTGACGTCAGGGAGGAGGTGACAGCAACCGACGCCGGACCAAGACTATGGAACTCGGGACGACTGGGGAACCACCTGACGGCAGGATAACCCAAGTGTAATGACTGCGACAGTGTAACACGATGAACATCAGGGAGATCTATAGATTGATTTAAATTATGTTCAGAGCATACTTTGGGAAGAAACAAAGGATTTGTCCTCAGAGAAACAATAACCCTATGAAAAACCAGATAAGGGGGACGGACACATAGTGCCTGTAGTTCTGAGACTAGTCTGGCTGAAGTAATAGCAACCAGAAAGAGTGTTTTCCAAGAGAGAAATTTGATGGAGCATGATGCCACTGGTTCAAAAGGAGGCAAAATTAAGGACGTTAGGACTAGATTAGGGTCCCAGGGAGGGGGGGGGGGGGGTCTCTCACTGGAGGTCTAAGAAGAGATGTCCCTCTCAAAAAGGCTTTACAAAGCTTGTGGGACATGATGCTTGAATTCTGTAACCAGATGTGAAAATTAGAAATGTCTGCTAATTGCACCCTAATGGTAGTGGAAGCGGCCCCAGAGTGAAACAGTTGTGCTAGGAACTCTAGGATCTCATGGACTGGGGCTGAGAAGGGATCCACATTCCTAGACTCAGCCCAATAAGAAAAACGTTTCCATTTGCTAGCATAAATAGTCCTGGTGGTGGACTTATGTGAGGAAACGATAATCTCACGGACTTGTTGGGGAAATGCTAGGGAGACTGGCTAGGATTGGAAGTGGAGCAACCAAGCTGTGAGCTGGAGAGTCAGAAGGGACTGATGCAACCCGCCTGATTGATGAACCAGTAGATCTGGAATCGGTCCAGATTCCAGGGCTCATCAAGAAGACAGAGGTGTAAGAACGGAAACCAAATCTGTCGAGGCCAGTAGGGGGCAATGAGGATCATTTTGCATCCCAATGACTTTGCTTTCTGTATGAGTCTTGGTATAAGGGGAAAGGGAGGAAATGCATAAAGGAGTCCCTGAGGCCAATCGTGTCCCTGGGTAGGTGACCTGGAAGTGGAAGGAGAGAGAAGTAGTTGCTGCATTTGCTGTTGAATGGGGTGGCAACAAGTTCACAGCAAGGCTGTCCCCATTTGTGGAAGATCAGGTCCGCAGCTTTCTGATTCAGAGACCACTTGTGAGGCATGAGGATAGCTCTGCTGAGCCTGTCCTCTATGACGCTGGATCTCCCAAGGATGTGCATCGCAATTAGAAAACGTTGGGAGGAAATCGCCCACTGCCACAGTCTGAGTGCTTCTCGACACAAGGGGTAAGATTTGGTCCTGCCCTGTTTGTTGATGTACCACACTATTGACATACTGTCTGTTTGGACTGCAATGGTCCCGGAAGGAAGAGAGTCTTAAAGGGCTTGCAACACTAGGAGCACGGCTCTCATCTCTAGGACATTTATGTGCAGATGGTACTTGTGAGGTTGCCAAGTGCCTTGGACTGTCCTGCCCAGATAATGCCTCCCTACCCTATCAGGGAGGCATCTGTGGTCACTGTGGCTACCGGAGGGGGCTGAATATAGGGTCTGCCCTGAGTCACTAGTGGAGAGACCAGCCACCAGGAAAGGTGCCTTTTGCATGCTTCTGTAATCATGATCATGTGAGACATGGGTAGCTCTTGGAAAGACCACTGTGTGAAAAGAAGCCACTGAATAATCCTCATATGGAAGCGCACCAATGGAAGGAGGAGGATGGCAGCTGCCATGGAGCCTAGAGTTTGAAGGACATATTTGACTTGTATCTTCTTGCTCTGCATTAGAACTTGCACTTGTTGAAGAATAGTGGACAATCTTTCCAGTGGTAACCTTGCGAACATTTCCTTTGTGTTTAATTCTACTCCTATGTAAGCGATAGAGGGCAACAAGGCAGATTTTTCGAAATTTATGGTAATACCTAGCTGGGTGCAAAAAGTGATTGTGTAATCCCTTGCTTTTAGGAGTTTATGCCTGGTGGTAGCAGTGAGGAGCCAGTCGTCTAGATATGGAAACACCTGGAATCCTTGACGTCTCAGGTGAGCCGTGACCACTGCCATACATTTGGTGAACACCCTGGGGGCTGTGGTGAGACCAAATGGCAGAGCTCTGAAATGGTAATGACTGGCCCCGACCCGAAAGCAAAGAAATCTCCTGGAACGTCTGTCCATCTTGATATGGTAGTACGCATCCTGAAGATCTACTGAGCACATCCAATTGTCCTGACCCAGAAAGGGTAGAATGGACTGTAGCGTGACCATCCGAAACTTTGTTCTTTGTACAGATCTGTTTAATCTGCTGAGATCCAGAATGGGTCTCCAGTCCCCTGTCTTTTTTGGTACTAAAAAGAACCTTGAGTAAATTCAGGATCCGAGCTGGTCTGCGGGGACCTCTTGGATGGCTCTTTTTCTTAGCAGTTTTGAAACTTCTATAACAGCTTGCTCCCTCAGATTGAGCGGAACATCTGGAAGGGTCTTCTTTGATTGTAAGGGGGTTTGATGGAAGGGAATTTTGTAACCTCTGGATATAATGGACAGTACCCATCTGTCTCTTGTTAAATTTTGCCAGGCTTTTGGGTACAGCGAAAGTCTTCCCCCGACTGCCTCCAGAGGTGAGCAGCCGGGCAACCCTTCAGGGATGCTGGAAGGGCTTGTCAGAGAAGGATTCTCTGTTGCCCTGGTTCTGTAGACCCCCACTGCCACAAGGGAGGCATCTATTATTGTTGTTTCCCCCTATGCCTCTGGAGGAAAAATAACTACGTGTGTCAGGCAAGGCTCCCTGAGATATGTAGAACCACATCTTCCCACTCTTCTGACCCTTGGGGAAGGGTCTTGAGGGAGTGGAAAAACGGACTCCTACAGCAGGGACAGTCTTGCCTTCTTGCTCTTACCTAATCAAAGTGTCTTTCACCTGTGGTCCAAAGAGAAATTAGCCATCAAAGGGGGTGTTGGTGAAGGACGCTTGAAAGGGTTCCGCAAAATTACACAGCCGCATCCAAGCATGCCTCCTGAGGGCCAGAGCAGTGTCTATGGCTCTACTCGCTCCATCGGCAGCATAGGAAATGAGCCTCATGGAGGAGTTGACTATGGAATTAAGAGTCGCTAGCTGGGAAGTTACTTTGGCTTTAACTCCCTTCAGCTGTAGGATCCTGAAGGGCATCTCCTAGCTCTTTTAGAAGATCCCTCTGAAGATGAGTAAAGTGACATAAGTACTTCAGTAACCTCCTGGAGAAGGTCGCTGAAGCAAACATTCGCTTTCCGTATCTGTCCATCATCCTAAACTCCTTGTTAGGAGGATGAACAGATGAGAGGTCTCTGCCATCTCTTTTTTGGTGGCGGCTGCTACCACCATGGCATCAACGGGCACACCCTTAGAAAGAAACTGCTTATCCTGGGGGGCTGTAATGAACTTATTTGGTCTCCTTGGAGTTGGTTCCGCTGTGTCCGGAGCTGGCCAAGCCTTTCGAGCCACTGGATCGAAAAGCGGAGAAACCCAGGAGGTGGAAGGTCGGGAACCGAAGGCATCCAGGAATACGGACTCATCCCCGGTAGGGGCTAGGGGAGTCCCATTTCCCCTCTGCCTAAGCATTTCAAGGATGTCCACGAACGAAACATCTTCAGAGGGGGACCTCGGGGACCCTTCCGAATCATCTAAGTCCATATCAGAAGTGACAGACTCCGGGGAGTCAATGTGCTTCCTCTTGCACTTCTTCTTCCGAGGGGGCTCCTCTGAGAGTTCAGGAGAGGCCTCAGAAGAGGAAACACCCAGTGGGGTGTCCCGGACCATCGGTTCCCTACGCTTGGGGTCTGGAGGAGGAGCAGAGGTTGGCACAGACACTATAGGGAACTGAGTCGGTGGAGCCGGTAGTGGAGCTGACTCAGGGGACAGCACGCTCCGCATGACCTCAAAGGCGCCCCCATTTCGAGGAAGAGAAAACTCCAGCTCTGAAGAAACAGGAATCTTTCTCCGCCGAGGGGGACGGCTCCAAGGCCGATGTTGGAGCAGAGCTCACCTGCGCCAAAGCTCCGAGAGGGAGAACACGGTCAGACAGTCGGAGCAGACTAGGAAGCTCTAGCGACTAGATTCCTCGATCAAAGGAAGTATCGAGGTAATCGGAGCCGAGGTCGGAACAAAAGAGGGTATGGTGATCGGAGCCGACAGTTCCACTACCCGAACCCCAACGAACTCCGGCTCTGAACTCACTGGAGTCAGAGGAGGAATATCAAGTGAAGTGGATGGAGCCGATAACTGTTGAGGAGGGCTGGACAATAATTTAGTTAGTGCCTGCGACTTTAATAACCTACTGACTACTCTCTCCACATCGTGATCAAACAGCCTAGAGGACCGAGAGGAGTGAGAGGACCGGTGGCTACGCACACTTTCAAGCAATGGAGACAGAGGTGCCAAATGCACCGACTCTAAGGAAGGGGGTACCTCAGCCTCTTGCGACTTCGCGATGGCTCCGAAACATCCGATGGAGCCGATGGGGAGGTTGTCTTGTCGGTGCCAGCTGGAACCGACTTAGAAGGAAAATCCAGCACAAGAGTCGGCTCCGAGGATGGAGCCGACTGCTTAGTGGACTTTGAGGATTTCACTGGCTGTGAACTCTTTGCCGGTGAATCCTGGGGTTTTAACAGACCCCTAAGAATTAGTTTGCTCTTACGTTCCTGCAGGACCCTTGGACTAAAAGCATGGCAAACAGAACAACAGTCCTGCAGGTGAACAGCGCCTAAACAGTAGACGCAACTAGTGTGCCCACAGAGACATTTTCTGACAGCATGTCACACTTCTTAAAACCAGAAACCTTGGCTTCTTTAGACATGCTGTACTAAAAAAAGGAGGACTAAGAAGTAACTACTGACACAAAAAACAGTACTAAGCTAGACAAACACACCGTCACTATGCTAACTACAATAATTTTTTTTTTTTTTTTTTTCTTTAAGAACAATAAGAGAAAAAAAAAAAGAAAAAGGATAGCCTCTAAGTTAAACGGCTAACCTAGGGATGGGGGAGGGGCAGGGAGAAATCTCTAACAAACAATTTCTAACACAAGGGCGAGGTACAAGAAAAAAATAACAGCAATAAGTATAACTATTCTAAATAACAAAAACAAATACTAGAAAAATTTTAAATTTAAAGGAAAGTTTACACAAAAAGCTAAATATACGAGCCTGAGCCAGAAAAACGACACCCTCGCAGCTGAAGTGGCAAACGAGATCTGGGTAGCTATCACTAGGCATTATGGGATAAGGGGTAGCCTCGAGTCAGTAAACAACTCTCGAGCTATTGAAGATGGCCGAGTCGGAGCAGAGGATCGGCTCTGATCCCAACCAGCAAGAATAATGGCGAGATAGACAACTTAACATCTCTATTTTCCACACAATCAGAAATCAACAACATATTCTGTTTCAGTAAGCCCATAACATGCTATTGACATTTAAGCATATGAAACTGGCAGTTTAAAGCCCTGATTGCCAAGGTTGCAGACGTATAAACCTTCTTTCCCCATCTATTCAGCGCCCTGGAATCTCTATCAGAAAGGGTAGGATTTTTGGCTGTAGAAGCCTTAACACCCTTGGGACCCTGAGAAATAGTTTCAGGGTCAGCAGCAGGACTTTTGAAAATAAATTTGTGGGAGTCAGGAACCCTGTAATATCTGTCTGGCTTACTAGGAGCCAGAGGCAGGGAATCAGGAGCCATGCTTCACTGCGAGAACACATCAACAACAATGTCTAATACAGGAGGTATTGTCAAAGGCCTATATTGAGGAAGAAGAAGAAAATCCCTAAACCTCTTTTTAGATTCTGAGAAGTCCTGACTCTCCCAGTGAAAATGTTCCATTAAATTATGCAAAGTCTCTCCAAAAGAGTAATCCTCAGGAGGAGAAGCAGAAGGGATGGATTCCTCTGCATCAGAGTCCTCATAAGGTGGAATAGAAAATTCCTGATCAGAAGAGGAATCAGAAAAAATGGAAACCTGATCTGAAGACTCATAATCAGTGCCTTGCCTAGGAACCCCTGATCAAGGTAATTAAATCCTCAACCATTTTGATCATTTGTTTTTTAGGCTTAGGGGCCTGAGCACGTGGCTCATACATCAGTTTTTTAGACATAGAAGTTGGTTTTGGCCCTGTTTTTGATGATGATGTTGGTTTAATATACAAATGTTGAGGCCTAAAAACACCCTCAGAAGCCGGTGCCTGCTCAGCGGCTCCAGACCCATCCAAGGGAGAGACATCCACAGGTTCAATACTTGCAGAATCTCGTGGCATACCACACGCTGAATGGGTCTCAGTAGAGGCCTGCGACTCAAAAGTAGCGAGCATCAGGGGCTGCCAAAGCGCCCGTGTACCGGCAAACTGGCTTAGAAGCTTAGTCATCGGTTTTGGACCTAGACGGTCTGTCTTTTTCCTTGCGTTTTTTGTGAACTCCAGTAGTCGGATTGCTAACACACGACATTTCAGGATAGTTAAATCTTGAACCAAAATATTTAGAAGCAAAAATATACCGACGCTTAATAGTGCGTTGGTTAAATTTAGCACAAAACCGACAGCAAAGCATGTTGTAATCAGGGCCTAGGCAAGGAATACAGTACAAATGAAAATCCTTATGAGGTATTTGTTTCCCACAAGTAATGCAATTATTAACTTTTACTGACATTTGTAAGTAGCAAGAAAAAGTTTCCACAACGGGGTGCTTAGCTTTAGTTTGAAGACTTCGGTTCTCAAACTCGAAAAAGAAAACTGCAGGAGTCGGCCGACTGGCACTTGCGACCTGCTTCTGCTTCGGGCACCACGCGGCAAGAAAGATGGATTAAAATGGTATCGGCTGCATGTTTTATACCCCTGGCGACCTGACGTCATGGAAGAGGAGACTGCAACCGACGCAGGACCCAAGACTGTTATTCAGACTGACTGAGGGCTACCTGCCAGCAGGTCACCCAAATGATATGACTGCAACAGTGAAACACAAAGAACACCGCTATCCTTATGGAAAATCATATATTGAACTTTAATAGACAATGCGTGCAGTCCAAAACCCTTTTAGCAGAGGTGATAGCCACTAGAAACGCTGTTTTCCAAGACAAAAAACTTAAGATCTGTGGTTCCTGCAAGTTCAAATGGCGGCGCAACCAAAACTTGAAGAACCATAGTAACTTCCCATGGGGGGAACAAGATCCTTAACGGGGGGGGGGGGCTTAATAGGAAAGTACCTTTAATAAAGGCTTTACACAGTCTGGAAGAGGCTAGAGAAGCTGAATTCTCACCCACATGAAAATGAGAGATGGCATCTAACTGAACTTTGATAGTATAAGAACTTGCTCCTTGTCAAAAAATATTTGCTAAAAAAATCGACAATAGCAGGAAAAGGAGCTGTAAAAGGGTCTAAACTCCTTTGAGAAGCCCAAAAGGAAAAAGGTTTCCATTTGCTACGGTAAATCTTCCCGGTAGAAGACTTATGAGCTGCCACCAGAAAAGACCTGACTGAACAGGATAATCCAGGAGTCCTAGCAATTAGGCAACAAAGCTGTGAGCTTCAAACTGTCCAGGCTCGGATGAGGAACCCCTGAGGGATGTGAAATAAGATCTTGAATGGGATCCAAGGTGGAGCCAGACAATGAGACCAAAGGAAGGGAAACCATACCTGGCGAGGCTAAAACGGGGCAATGAGGATCACTTTGCTCCCCATTCGGCAAGTTTTCTGTAGAACCCTCAGAATAAGAAGTACTGGAGGGTAGGCATACAGAAGACTGGGAGGCCAAGCATGGACGAGCATCTCTGAGGGACTCCCCCGGCTGGCAGTTCAGAATGAACAATTCGTTGCACTTCACGTTGGAAGGAGATGCGAAGAGATCGCAGCAAGGCTGACCCCACTCCTGAAAGATATGCTTCGCTACTGAAGGATTCAGAGACCACTCGTAAGGCATCAGTATAGTCCGACTTAACCTGCTCGCTAGGATGTTGGACCATCCCGGAATGTGCGTTGCTATCAGAAAGCAACCAGTGGAGATCGCCCATTCCCAAACTCTCATGGCCTCGCGACAAAGGGCGTAAGATCTGGTCCCTCCCTGTGTGTTAACATACCACACCAGCAACATGTTGTCTGATTGAATTGCAATGGTTCCCGAGGAAGAAAGGCATAAAGGGCCTGTAATGCCAAAAGGACCAGCCTCATCTCCAGAACGTTTATATGCAAACTGGTTTCGACAGGGGACCACAGAGGCCTTGGACTGTCTTGCCCAAACAATGCCCCCCCCCCCATCCAAGTTGGGAGGCATCCGTGGTCACTGTGGCTTGGACAGGGGCTGGAACAAAAGGTCGTCCCGCTAGGATTTCCAGAGAATACATCCACCAAAGAAGGGACGACCTGCAGACTCGACTGAGGTGTATTGGATACGATAATGGAAGGTCCAAACAGGGACCACTGGACTGCTAGAGTCACTGTAGTACTCGCATATGTAACCAGGTGCACGGAACAAGCATTATGGTCGCTGCCATAGAAAGTACAGTTTTGTACCTACCATAAATGTAGATGTTCGAGTGTATACCCTGCTGCAGTCATCACACTTGGGTTATCTTGTCGTCAGGTGGTCCCACAGTCGGCCTGAATTCCAAAGTCTTGGTCCGGTGTCGATTGCTGCCGCTTCTTCCCTGACGTCAGTGCGCCAGGGGTATATAAGAGGCATCAGACGCCATTTTCTTAAGTTTTTCTTATCCCAGATGTCAGGTGCCCTCCCAAATGATGGTCAGTAGATAGTACCAATAATAAAAGCTTAGCACAAACAAAACATCCCTCCAGCTATCAGCAAATACACCACAAAGGTTGTATCAGACTTTAAGGTACTGAAATGTTTTAGTTAGTTCAGAGGGGATGGAGGGAGGGTAAAGTACAGTTTTGTACCTACCATAAATGTAGATGTTAGAGTGTACACCCTCTGCTGCAGTCATCACACTTGGGTTATCCTGTCGTCAGGCGGTCCCGCAGTCAGCCGAAATTCCAAAGTCTTGGTCCGGCGTCGGTTGCTGTCGCTTATTCCCTGACGTCAGTGCGCCAGGGGTATATATAATGCATCCGATGCCATTTTCTTCAGTTTTTCTTGCCCCAGATTTCAGGTGCCCCCAAAAAGGTGGTCAGTAATTAGTACCAAACTATGTAAGTTTTGCACAAACAAAAAATCCCTCCAGCTATAAGCAACTACATCAGGAAGGTATTGTAGAGATTTAGCCAGTTAGATCAGAGGGGATGGAGGGAGGGTAAAGTACAGTTTTGTACCTACCATAAATGTAGATGTCCGAACAGGATAGCATCTGCAGTCATAACAACTGGGTTGTCCTGTCGTCAGGCAGCCCTTCGGTCGGCCGGATTCCAAAGTCTGGGTCCGGCTTCGGCTGATGTCGCACTTCACCCGACGTCATCTCTGCTGGTCTTCGGGTATAAAGGCATCAGCCGACGCCATTTTCTTCAGTGTTTCTTGCCCCAGATGCCAGTTGCCCTCTTGGAAGGCTAAAATTTGGATAAATGCCAATGTATGCAGACAAGGTAGAAGGCAATCACAAAAAATAAGTATGTATGTACATATATACAAACAAATACACCATAAGAGACTCCCCCCCAGCTAGCTATTAGGAATGTAAAAACCCTAGGAGTACCACAGAGGGGAAGGAGGGTGGGTAATCCTGACTGCAGATGCTATCCAGTTCGGACATCTACATTTATGGTAGGTACAAAACTGTACTATGTCCTTCATGGATGCATCTGCAGTCATAACAACTGGGTAGAATACCATAGCTAAACTAGGGTGGAGGAAGAAAGGATTATGGTGTAGTTAGGATCCCTTGCAGTACAGCAGTGGCAAACCCTGCTCGGGATCTAGAATATAGAGGTAAATTATAATGCTTGGCAAATGTATGCACGGAGGTCCAAGTAGCCGCCTCAATAATGTCCTTGGTTGCCACTCCTCGTAAGAAAGCTGTGGTAGTGGCTGTAGCTCTTATTGAATGAGGTCTTATGTTCTGTGGCATTGGTTTTCCATGGTAGGAGTAACAGAATCTTATGCAATTTCCTATCCATTTGGAGATTGTCTGTTTGGAAATTGCTTTTCCTTCCCTTCCTTGTGCATAGGCCACTAACAGTTGGTCAGTTTTTCTGTTACCTTTGGTTCTGTCCAGGTAGTAGCGTAACTGTCTATGTACATCCAAGGTATGTAGTAGCCTTTCCCCCCTGTTCTGTGGGTTGGGAAAGAAGGTAGGTAGGTGGATTGCCTGGTTTAAGGACACTCTGGATACCACCTTTGGCATAAATGTAGGATTAGTTCTCATGGACACTCTATCTTGATGGAAGATCAGGAAGGGTTGTACTGCCATTAAGGCCTGGAGTTCTGAAACCCTTCTTGCTGAAGTAATTGCCAGGAGGAAAGCAGTTTTCCATGATAGGTGTTGAAGATCCGCTGTTCCTGCTGGTTCAAATGGTGGGAGTGTCAATTTTTCTAGTACAAAATTTAAGTCCCATGCTGGTAGTGGTGGTTTCCTAGGAGGTTTTACATTCTTGATTCCTCTGAGGAATTGCCTGAGTAGAGGGTGCGAGAATACAGGTGGATCAAAGGTGTATTCTGCAGAAATAGCTGATGCATGTATCTTGATGGAGGAATAGGACAGGCCTGTGTGTAGAAGCTCTGCCAAGTACTCCAGGATGTTAGCAATGTCTATGTTTGACACATCTTTTCCTCTTTCCGCACTCCAAATGGCAAACCTTTTCCATTTTCCTGCATAGTTCCTTCTTGTTGAAGGTCTGCGGGCTTCAAGTATAATGTCTTTAACCCTTTGGGATAAGTCTGGGTTAGTTGCTCTTAAGTGATGTTCCAGGCAGTCAGCTGTAAGGTTTTTAGGTTTGGATGCAGGATGTTGTAGTTGTTCTGAGTTAACATCAAAGGCATCAGGGTATTGACCACATTCTCCCTGAGACATGCTCCTCAGCAAGGGATGCCAGTGTTGTCTTGGCCAATTTGGAGCTATTAGAATTATCCTTGGTCTTTCCTCCTTGATTTTCAGCAGTACCTTGTGCATCAAAGGAAGAGGTGGGAATGCATAAGCTGTCAGGCCTTTCCAACTGAAGGAAAGGAGTCCACCTTCCATGCAAGAGGGTGACACGTCCGTGTGCAGAATTTCCTGAGCTGGTGGTTGAGTGGGGATGCGAACAGGTCTATTTGTGGCATTCCCCATTTCCTTGTGATGGCCTTGAAGATGTCCGGGTGCAGCATCCATTTGTGAGCATCCGAGGTGGTTCTGCTTAACATATCTGCTAGGGTATTTTCTTTTCCTGGCACAAAGGTTGCCTGTAACTGGATGTTGTAGTTCAGAGCCATGTTCCAAAGTTCCATAGTCATTCTGCATAGGGGGTAAGAATGAGTGCCCCCTTGCTTGTTGATGTACCACATGACTGTGGTGTTGTCTGTCCTTATCAATAAATGGCCTTCTTTGAGGAAAGGCTTGAATTTCTGGATTGCTAGCTGCACTGCCAGCATTTCTTTTTGGTTTATGTGCAGGTGCATCTGGTCTGGAGTCCACAATCCTTGTATGCATTTGTCCAGCATGTGTGCCCCCCAGCCTAGGTCTGAGGCGTCCGTTGTGATGGTCTGGCTCGCTTGACATTTGTGGAAGGGCAAGCCTAGGTTTGCCTGGCATGCTTGGGCCCACCATAGGAATTCTTGTTTCAGGCATGGGATTAGTGGGATTTCGGTTTCTAAGTTGTGCCTGTGTTGAGACCATAAGTTTTTTAGGTACCACTGTAGTTTTCTCATATGCAGTCTGGCATGAGGAATCAGGATTATGCATGCTGCCATGAATCCCAAGGCCTGCAGTACTTTTCTTGCTGTTAGTTTGTTCTTTTTTGTTAATGCCAAGAAGTAAAGAGGGAGTTGTTCTTGTTTTCTGCAGTCAGGAATGCCATTTGTTTTACTGTGTCCAATTCTGCACCCAAGAATGTTCTTGTCTGGGATGGTATGAGCCTTGACTTTTTTAAATTGACTGTGTATCCCAGGGCTTGTAGCAAGCGCATGACCCTTTGTAAATCTGTTGTCAGCTTGTCTTTGTTGTCCGCTTGTAACAGGCAGTCGTCCAGGTATGGATAGATTTGGATTCCCTGTAGCCTGCAATGAGCGATTACTGATGCCAGGCATTTTGTGAATACTCTGGGCAGTAGATAAGCCAAAAGGCAATGCTGAGAATTGATAATGCTCTGATCCTGCAAGGAATCTGAGGTATCTTCTGCAATTTGGTCGGATGGGGACGTGCAGGTATGCCTCCTTGAGATCTAGAGTCACCAGCCAACACTCCTTGCCCAGCATGGGAAGAAGTTGCTGTAAGGTCAGCATTTTGAATTTTGGAGCGATGAGGTATGTGTTTAAGACGGACAGATCGAGAATGGGCCTCCAAGTTTTTTCTTTTCTTGGGACTAGAAAGAGTCTGGAGTAAAATCCTTTGCCCTGTTGATTTACTGGTACTCTCTCCACAGCTCTCATCTTGATTAGTTGATCTACCTGGTTTAGAGCTTCTGTTTTTTGAGTTGGAGGTAAGTTTGGCATTCCTCTTCTTACTGGTAAGGTGTGGAAGTAGAACCTGTAGCCTTGGTCTATGGTCTTTAAAATCCACTTGTCTTTTGTGATATAGTGCCAATTTTGAGAAAATAAGGTTAACTTTCCGCCTAAAGGTGCTGCTATTTGCTCTCTGGTAGGCGGTGTCAGAGCCAAGTCACTGTGATTGTCCTGTTGCAGTGGCAGTGGTTGTGTCAGTGCCTCGCTGGTTATTACCTTGCCACTGTCGTCCTCTGTAGGCATTTCCTCTGGATTGGTTTCTGCCTCTAGAGCGCCTATACCTGCCTCTTTGGGTCTTTGAGGTGTCTGGAAAGGACCAATTTTTGGCAGGCCAGTTTCTGCTAAACCTTGGGGGCTGAACCTGTAAGAAATCCTTAACTGTTTGTACAGATTTTGCCTTCTCTTCCATTTTCTTTATTACTTCTTGAGCAGAGGTACCAAATAGACTGCCCTTATCCATAGGAGCATCTAACAGCTTTGCTTTTACATGATCTGGCAGGACCTGCTCCTTCAACCATGCATGCCTTCTGATCACTGTGCCAGTCATGGCTGATCTAAATGAAGCCTCCAGTGCATCATAGCCACATTTCAAAGAATGGTTACTAACCTGCTGTATGTTATTCACCATTTCTAAAACATATTTCTTATCTAAGGATTCTTCAGAGGAAAGTTTCTTAGTCAACTGATCAAGCATAAACTCTTGGTATTGGATCATGTGAAACTGACAGTTTAAAGCTCTAGCTGAGAGAGTGGCAGAGGTGTAAACTTTTTTGCCCCATCTCTCTAATGACCTGGACTCCCTTTCAGAAGGGAGAGGGTTCTTTGTAGAGGTAGAAGCTACTGCCTTAGGCCCCTGGGAAATAGTCTCAGGATCTGCAAGAGGGGCCTTGAAAAGGTGGTGATGAGTGTTAGGTACCCTGTAAAATCTGTCTGGTTTGGCAGGGGCTGGAGGTAAAGAGTCAGGTGCGGTGCAAACATCATTAAATGCGTCATCCACAACAGGCAAAACTGGAGGTATAGCTAAAGGCCTGTGTTGTGGTAAGTGCAGAAAGGTCCTAAGCCTTTTTCTTGAATCTGAGAAATCTTGACCTTGCCATTGGAATTGCTCTCTCATGGCATGTAAGGTTTCCCCAAAAGAGAATTCCTCTGGTGGAGAGGCAGATGGGATGGAATCATCAGCATCCGAGTCTTCGTAAGTGGACAAAGGAGCCTCTGGCTGGTCTGTAGTGTCTGAGTCCTCCAAGGGATCATCAGAGCACTCCTGCTGGGGTGGCTCTGTCCTAGGTCTCTTTTCTGGAGGCTGAGAGGCCCTGTCTGGGTGTGATTGGGATCCCCTAATTAAGGAAATCAAATCCTCTGCCAAAGTAAGCATTTGAGAACTAGAAGTGTGTCTGTGTGAGGGGGTCTTAGCAGGAACTGTTTTAACAGTTTTGGCTGCTTTTGCCCTGGCAAAGGCCTTTATAGACATGGCTGCAGGAGGCCTAGCAGCACCACGTGTTGGGGTAGAGACATCCAAAGGGATGGTGTCAGATAAGTCAGTAGAAGCCACAGTAGTAGGCAAAATTTCAGAGGCCGATTCAAGTAAAGTAGCAGGAGCCTCGGTAGTAGTCATGGATTCGGCTGAGGATTGACCGGTTTCGGCTGAAACAGAGACACTCGCGGTTTGCTTATCCGTGGTTTCGGCCGAAACCGCGGACCGCGAGTGTCGGTCTTTTTCTTTGCGCTTTTTAATTATTTGGGTAGTCGGGGGATCCGACGGCATAATGTACGCAAAATCTGAGCCGAAAAACTGTTCAGCAAACTCCGACCGACGCCTAAGCATTCGTCGGTTGAAGGAAGCACAGGCTAAACAGGCAGCTACGTCGTGGTCTGGGCCTAAACAAGGTAGGCAGTAAGAGTGGAAATCTTTATGAGGTATTTGTTTCCCACAAGTTAAACAATTATTTACTTTTTCTGACATCGGCTGAGGCAAGAAAGAGTCCCCAACGGGGTACTTAGCTTTAGAAGTCTTCGAAGTAGTATTCGGTAGTAGGAATCTCTGGATCTGACCGACCGGCACTTGCGAACAGCTTCTGCTTTGGGCGCCACACGGCAAGAAAGACTGAAGAAAATGGCGCCGGCTGATGCCTTTATACCCGAAGACCAGCAGGGATGACGTCGGGTGAAGTGCGACATCAGCCGAAGCCGGACCCAGACTTTGGAATCCGGCCGACCGAAGGGCTGCCTGATGACAGGACAACCCAGTTGTTATGACTGCAGATGCATCCATGAAGGACATCCTGGACTGCAGCAGGGTGTACACTCGAGCATTTACATTTATGGTAGGTACAAAACTGTACTATGTTCATCGTGTTACCCTGCTGCAGTCATCACACTTGGGTAGAATCCCAAAGCTAAGGATGGGTGGAGGAGTTATAGAGGGTTAGAGGAGGCTAGAAGGCCCTGCAGAATTGCAGTGGCGAAGCCAGCCCTAGTCTTAGAGTAGAGTGGTAAGTGATGGTGTTTGGTAAAGGTGTGTACTGAACTCCAAGTTGCAGCTTCCAAAATCTCCTTGGTTGGAACCCCCCTGAGGAAGGCAGTAGATGTAGCTGTTGCCCGGGTAGAGTGGGGCCTAATGGTAGCAGGAACTGGTTTTCCATGATGGGTATAGCAATGTCCTATCCATTTGGAAATGGTTTATTTTGATATAGCCTTCCCTTGTGAAGCTGTAGCATAGGATACAAAGAGCTGGTCAGATTTTCTGAAAGCCTTAGTTTTATTCAAGTAGTAACGAAGTTGCCTGTGAATGTCCAAGGAATGCAGGAGTCTTTCTCCTTTGTTCTGTGGATTTGGGAAGAAGGTGGGTAAGTGGATGGTTTGATTTAAAGCCACACTGGAAACCACCGTAGGCATGAAGGAAGGATTAGTTCGTAGAGAAATTCTGTCTTGATGGAAAATGAGGAAAGGTTCCACTGCCATTTGTGCCTGCAGCTTTGAGACTCTTCTAGCTGAAGTTATTGCTAGCAGCAGGGCAGTCTTCCATGATAGGAACTGTAGATCTGCAGAGAAAGCTGGTTCAAAGGGAGGTTGCGTAAGTTTTTCCAGAACAAAATTGAGGTCCCATGTTGGTGTAGGTACTCTCCTGGGGGGCCTAATGTTTTTTGCCCATCTGAGGAACTGCCTTAGAAGTAGATGCGAAAATAAGGGTGGATCCGTGTTGTAGTGGGCTGAAATAGCTGATGCATGGATTTTAATGGAAGAAAAAGAAAGTCCTTTGTGTAACATCTCAGTTAAATACTGTAGAATCTGAGGCATGTGAGGCTGAAGTGTGTTTTGGCCTTTAGCCTGGTTCCAGGCACAAAACCTTTTCCATTTATCCGAATAGGCCTTCCTGGTGCTGGGCCTCCTAGCTTCCAGAATAACATCCATAACTGCTTGGGAAAGAAGAGATGGCTGGATGCTTAGGTGATTTGCCATGCCGCCAGATTTAAGGTTTTGAGCTGGCTGTGAAGAATCAGATTGTTTTGCTGTGTGAGCAAATGGGCAATTTGTGGTAAAATCCAAGGTGGGCCCTGGGCCATATTCCTCAGTAGTGGGTACCAGTACTGGCGTGGCCAGTCTGGGGCTATGAGTATCAGTCGTGGTCTCTCCTTTCTGACTTTCAAAAGCACCTTTGTGAGTAGAGGCAATGGAGGGAAGGCATATACTGTCAGGTTTTTCCAACTGAATGAGAGTGCGTCCACTTTCCAAGCTTGATGGTAAAGTGTCCTTGTACAAAATTGTGTTAGTTGATAGTTGTGAGGACTGGCAAACAGGTCTATGTCTGGAAGGCCCCATTTTTGAGTAATCATTGCAAATACTTGTGGATCCAGTTTCCACTCGTGGGGATCCATGATGTTTCTGCTGAGGTAGTCTGCCAATGTGTTCTTTTTTCCTGGCAGGAATTGAGCTTGTAACTGAACTTGGTAAGCCAGAGCTGTGTTCCACAAGGTCATTGCTTGCCTGCATAGAGGGTAGGAGTGTGTACCCCCCTGTTTGTTTATGTACCACATTACTGTGGTGTTGTCCGTCCTTATTGTAAGTTGTCCTGGATGTAATAGATTCTTGAAGGCTGTCAGAGCTTTCTGTACAGCTAGCATCTCTTTTTGATTGATGTGCAGATTTCTTTGATCTGCAGTCCATACGTCTTGAATGCACAATCTGCAGTCCATACGTCTTGAATGCACTGTCCTGCCATATGTGCCCCCCAGGCGTAGCCCGATGCATCTGTTGTCATAGTTTGCCTGGCGGGGGGCAAGGTGAAAGGCTGACTCTTGTTGAGGTGACATGCCTGTGACCACCATAGAAACTCTTGTTGTAGGCAGGGAATGAGAGATATCATTGTATCCAAGCAGTGGCTGTGTTGAGACCATACGCTTTTTAGGTACCACTGTAATTTCCTCATATGCAACTTTGCAAATGGTATTAGTAGTATGCAAGATGCCATGAAGCCCAAGGCCTGCAGAATTTTTCTTGCAGGTAGCTGGGTCTTTGTTGCCACTGTTTTGAAATATTGAGTCAGTTGTAGTTGTTTGTCTGGCGTCAGATAAGCCTTCTGGGCCATTGTACTCAAGCTGGCACCCAGGAATGTCATATTTTGTGAGGGCACTAGTTTTGATTTCTTTTCGTTTACTGTGTACCCCAGGCAACTTAGATGTTTTACAAAAGCCAGATGTTGTAATAGGATGTCCTTGCTTTCTGCTTGGATGAGGCATTCGTCCAGGTATGGGTATATTTGAATTCCTCTTTGTCTGCAGTATGCAATTACTGGTGCTAGGCATTTTGTGAAGACCCTGGGCGCAGTAGATAAGCCAAAGGGCAGTGCAGAGAATTGGTAATGGGTTGAACCTGCAATGAAACGGAGGTATCTTCTGCAACTTTGTTTGCTAGGGACATGCAGGTATGCCTCCTTGAGGTCCAACGTTACTAGCCATGCTTTCTTGCCCAACATGGGAAGAAGCTGCTGTAGTGTAAGCATCTTGAATTTGGGTACTTGTAAGAAGGTGTTTAGAATTGAAAGGTCCAGAATTGGACTCCAGGCATTGTCCTTTCTGGGCACTAGAAAGAGTCTTGAGTAAAATCCTTGGCCTTGCTCTGGAGTAGGTACCAGTTGAATGGCTCTCATGTCCATGAGAGCTGTAATTTGTTTTTGTGCCTCTGCCAATTGATTTTGTGGCAGGTTTGGTATTCCTCTTTTCATTGGCAAGGTGTGAAAATGGAATCTGTATCCTCGTGAAATTATGTCTAGGACCCATTTGTCCTTGGTGACAATGTGCCAGTTGTCTGAAAAAAGTGTGAGTTTTCCTCCCAAGGGGGCTGCCAAGAGTGTGTTGCTTTGCCAGATGAGGTGCAAGTCATTGAGTTTGCCTCCTGGTAGTTTGGGACCTGTCTTCTCCTCCCTTCTGTGTTGCAGAGCCCCATTGGCGAGGTTTGTACTGGGCTTGTGGTTGTCCTCTGCCTCCTGGACGTCTGCATTTACCCCTCTGTGGTCCGTCAGCAGCTGGAAAGGACCAATTTTTTGTTGGCCAATTTCTGCTGAAGCGAGGGGGCTGTACCTGTAGGAAATCTTTAACTGTCTGCAAAGATTTTGCCTTATCCTCCATTTTCTTTAAGATGACTTCTGCTTTAACTCCAAAAAGAACATCCTGCTGTAGGGGAGGATCTAGAACAGTAGTGTCCAACCCGCGGGCCGCATGCGGCCCTCAGACCTCTTCCATGCGGCCTGCGACCCTTAAATTAAAATTTTACTTTTTTTCCGTTTTTTTTAAATGCTTGCGCCCTTTCGCTGGTGTGCGCATGCGCCAAAGCACCCTCCCATTAGTTTTCGTGACGATAGATGTATTCGCGGCAAAGAAGAGCTGACTTGCGTCCTTTAGCTGTTGTGCGCATGCGCAAAAAGCACCCTTCCGTTCGTTTTCATGCCGATAGATGTATTCACGGCAAAGAAGAGCTGAAGGAAGACGAGACCATTGCGTCGAAGAAAAGCTGACAGAGAGAGAGAGGGATTTGTCATTTTTACACCGACTACTACACCAGGTAAGCTAAGAAATTCGGGAGGAAATAAGAAAACTGGTCCAGTGTCTAGAGCAGACTGCAAGAGAGATTTTGACAGTTTTGCAGAGTGTTCACCAGGCTTCAGGATTTAAAGATAGTGAGTAGCTTTCTGTATTTATTTTGGAATGATCAGCTATGATATGATGAATCTTAGTTTGCAAGGTTTGTTCCCAGATGCTGGAGCCCCACGATGAATGGGTTTCTTAGCCTTCTTTTTCTTTTTAACGTAGTATATTTGACGTGCTATACACATCGTCTTGCAGTTACTGGTTGCTTTTGAAAAGTGCAAATGTATGTAAGATAGTTTCATAAAATGGACCTATTCTCTGTCACATGTTATGGTGCAAAGCAAGCTTACTTTACAAGTATGTGCAACATGGGTGTTGAGCTGTAGAACTCTGGTTTAAAAAAATACAAATTATGTTATTGTAAGTAGTGTTATCAAAATTTTGAAAAAATTTGCATGCAAATAGTAAGTTGGAATAAATTCAAGCAGAACAGCATAATCTCAACCTATAGTCTCCCAGACAGGGAACAGACAAATACATTTGCTAAGGGGTTTAGACCAGGAAACTTACATTGTGATTAAAATGTTTTGTTTGCTTACAGTATTCATTCTTTAAAAAAATACTAAATTGGATACCTACTTAAAAATCTTAACTGTGAATGTATGGTAAAACTCTTTCCTTGTGGAAAAAGAAATTTTTATAAGGCAAAATGAGATACGGTTGATGGGTATGTTGCAGAGTCAGCTGTATCCAAGAAAACATCTCCACTTTTTTCTCATTAAGCATGTAACTTCAAAGTTATATCGCCAGTGCATTGTCTTTTGGCTTAACCTTAACGGATCACAATCAAACCTGGAAAAGAGGACCACTCACAGAACTTCAAGAAAGTGGTCCCTTTTCATTTCATATAGTATTCACAGTTGAGTGGTTTAATGTTCCAAATGACTTTGACAGGTTTTACTGAGTGTTTTGATGGGAGGTTGGCTTAGTTAGTGGTTAAGCTGTTTACCTTACAGCTAAAATGGTGCAGGGTTTGATTTTCACAGTGGATAATTGGCTAGGCTTAAAATGGCCCATACAAGGGCAGCTAGCCTAGTACTAATCTATGAACCTATGAACCTACAAGTATGTTGTAGTAATCTATACATTAAAGAAGATTTTGGAAAGGTTATTCAGCTCACTTATTTGAGTCCTTCATGGTATAACTATTTTTACTTTTTACAACATTATCTCCCAATCTGCCACATGAAGTGTCTGATAATTTCCCTGTTAATTAGAAGTACAGTCTGTCGTACTCCACCATTGAGGTGTTTTTTTTTTAATATACACATGACCTGGAAATCTGTGAATGCAAGTACTTAGGTGTTCAGTACAATGATTACTGCTGTAGAATCAGCATGAGGTGAATGAGATAATATATAGACGGGCAATCGTGTTCTGGTCAGATGTGAAAGTTCATTGCATGCCTATTGAAGGCACATGATTACCTCTCCACAACGTGGTCATCAGCAGGAATTGTGGCAGTAAATGAGAGCATAACCACATATCTTTATTACTGTGAAATAAATCTTCATCTTTGTCATTCCATCAGTTTGCTGCTTATTTAACTGACCATTTTAGCTATTTATGATTCATAAAGACAGTTTGTTTTCTACTGGTTGCAGTGACTGTTACAAGCAAGTTGTTGGCTGATTACATTCCTAGATGTTTTTGTAAGAGATGCTGCTTCCTTAAAGGTTACAATTTGTATTCTGTGGCTTTCCGAAAGATTATACTGTCCAGATGACCCATGAAAATAAAGTAGTTTAAAGAACAATGCAACCTTCTGCCCTTAACGTTGGGGTCATCTGACTTTACATTTGTGGGAGGTATCTGTAAGAAAATTATACTCTCTTTATCATCTTCCACAGAGAAGGGAAAAACAGAGAGTCTTCTATGACTGAAAAAGCATAAAGCATAAAAGTGAAAGAAGATATACATTAAGGGAGACAGCATCAAACTGGTATAGATGTCAGAGACTGTGGTGACCCAGCCAGAGATCATACAGAGGCCTTCTTCCCGTATGCCACAGAGAGTATAGTTTTCCTCCTCCTGTCTCAAGTGAGGTTGACTTCTGTCTCATTTAAAGTATTTTTTTTTATTCTAACACAGATTCTTAGCAGGAAATTTGGTTACTAAACTGATGACATTAATAGATGAATTCACAAATGCATAAATATCAGACTCTCAGGCCTATGCTAGATCCTCAGTGTCCAGAATCACTGTTTTGGAAAATGCCATGCCTCAGTTGAGTTTCATTTTTCAGGACTCCATAGCAAGTAGTTAAGATTTACCAGACTATAACATGATTTACCATTACAGTGAATATGAACTCACCAAATTCCTGTTCTACCTGTTCAAAGCTGTTAAAGTCTTTTGTTATGCTATTATCCAATGTTCAGATGTCTTTACAAAGGACACCAAGTAGGTACTCTGGTATACTTTCTTGTGAAAAAGTACTGGATAATAGATATCCTAGGCTTGGATGTCAGTTAGTGAATTCAATCCATGTGGAAACTTGTGAATTTTAAGGCTATGCTTCCAGTTTCCTTGATCCTTTCCATCTCTTAAGGATATATGTAGACACACACACACACACACACACACACACACACACACGTTGGGCACTCTGCAAATTTGGGCCTTCACTTAAGCACATGTGGTATAGCAACAGGGGATATCCTCAAGCTAAATGAGAAATAGGCTGAAAGCATTGCTGATGTCTGAGATGAGATTTGTGTATGTCGCCCCACACACTTACACACGCTCACACTTTGAGATTTGATTTATATACAAATACACACACTTTGAGATTTGATTTATATAACACACACACTTTGAGATTTGATTTGATTTGATTTATATAAAAACACAGAGACACACCTGGGGAAGGCTGGCACAGGTTCACTAGTTATGCCCTCTTCTGCCCAGACTATAAGATAGCAATCACTATCAACCACCCTTACGTATCGGCTACTATATGGCCCACACCAAAGGGTGACCAATCCTACTGCGTGATGTTACTATTATACAAATGGCAAGTGTGACCAACAGTAAGGCTATTGGACTGGAGTATACAATGTCAAGTACTGTAAGAGCTTAAATAAACAAACCAGCCACAATTAAAAGGTTTAAATATATTTAATAATAAACAATAAAAATAATAAGACAATATTCAATAACTCAATGAATAAAGTGACAGAGGTTATGCTCATAATGTTTGTCTACTACACAAAAGAACAATCCTGACTTGACAGCCTGGGCCTCCTGATATGGACACAAGTATAACAAGAACTAGGACCAATAAGTTTGAATTCTGCAAAGGTCTGTGCCTGGCTGCACCCTTGTGAACAGGTTTCACGAATAAACACATTGCCACTACTAATAAAGTCAACTATTTGTTTAAATTTGAGAAATGTAACAAACACTGGAAGACCCCTTCCAAATTTTCAGCAAACATTTGGAAAAACCTCAAGTTGGAGATTTATAGTAATCTAAGGAAGAAATACAAAAATGTGTTATCTGATGATGCTATGCCTCATTGAGTGGATTTGTGCAAGTCATCAGCTGAAATGTGCACTCATGCAGATTGGAGGCAACTGCAAAAAAGCAAGTGTGAGATTACCTTGTGAAACTGGAGTGTGTTGTTGCATATTACCATGTTCTTTGTGGCTCCATAGTAAGTGGGTGAACCAAAGTTAAACGTGCTCTACCATCTGTTAGTCAGTGAAACAAATGCAAAAATAGAAATTGTTCATTTTTTAAGAAGTAAAAGTCTCATCATTTCTGCAAGCTGCTCATCACCACTGAAGAAACTTCTTTCCTCTTCAGACCAGCCTGACCAGACAGCAGTGCAAAAGCAAGAAATATTGCCAGTGTCATATTTCAGGGACATTTTCCAAAGCTAAAAATGTGCCTTTCCAAAGGGGTGCTCAGTTTGAGAATACCACTGATGAGCCTTCTTTCATCTTCAGACCAGCCTGAACAGATGTAGCATGTCTTGAATAATTTCAGGGACCGATTCAAAAGCTAGAAACAGAAGAATACATGAGCGCTTTGGGCAACATATGGGCATTAAGGACATGATGGAAGACATGGACATCTTTAGGAAACCAGCAAAATCACAGGTATGATCTCATACAAATTGAAGGGTTCGTACCTGTTAATTTTTTTTTTTTACAAATAAACTTTGATGTTAAACTAAGATGTTAGATTTAACTGTTTTTTTAATAATTAGAATGAGATACTGAATTTTAAGGCAAATATTATGCATTTATTAATTTATTCATTGTTCAAATTCACCTAAAATACAGCCAGGGGGTCGACTTTGTTCGTCCGCAGGGTTGCCAGACGTCCCTATTTGGGCGGGACTGTCCCGAGATAGTACAGTTTTGTACCTACCATAAATGTAGATGTCCGATAGGTATGCATCTGCAGTCATAACATATGGGTTGTCCTGCCTCAGGCAGCCCTTCGGTCGGCCGGATTCCAAAGTCTGGGTCTGGCCTCGGCTGATGTCGCACTTTCCCCGACGTCAGAGCGTCTGGGGTATAAAAGCATCAGCCGACGCCATTTTCCTCAGTTTTTCTTGCCCCAGATGCCAGGTGCCCTCTAGGAAGGCTAAATTTGGATAAATGCTGAAAAGTTCCAAACATTTGCAAATTATATACATGAATAAACAAACAAATACACCATAATAGATTCCCCCAGCTAGCTAAAAGAGGGGTAAGCACCACAGGAATACCACAGAGGGGAAGGAGGGAGGGTAATCCTGACTGCAGATGCATACCTATCGGACATCTACATTTATGGTAGGTACAAAACTGTACTATGTCCTTCAAGGATGCATCTGCAGTCATAACATATGGGTAGAATACCATAGCCAATCTGGGGGGAGGTACTAAGAAAAGGATGGTGTAGTTAAGATCCCCTGCAGGACTACAGATGCAAACCCTGCTCTGGATCTAGAGTATAAAGGTAGATTGTAATGCTTGGCAAATGTATGCACGGAGCTCCAAGTAGCAGCTTCTAAAATGTCCTTGGTAGCCACCCCCCGTAGGAAGGCTGTAGTGGTGGCCGTGGCCCTTGTGGAGTGAGGCCTGATATTTTCAGGAACTGTCTTTCCATGAAAGGAGTAGCAAAAGCGAATGCAATTTCCTATCCATTTTGAAATTGTCTGTTTGGGAATTGCTCTTCCTTGCACCCCAGTTGCATATGCTACAAAAAGTTGGTCAGTTTTTCTGCTAGTTTTTATTCTGTCCAAGTAGTAGCGTAGTTGTCTGTGTATATCCAGGGTGTGCAAAGGTTTTTGCCCCTCTATTCTTTGGATTAGGGAAGAACGTAGGCAAGTGAATAGCTTGGTTCAAGGATACCCTAGATACCACCTTTGGCATAAAAGTAGGATTGGTTCTTAGTGACACCCTGTCCTGGTGGAAAATAAGTAAAGGCTGCACTGCCATTAATGCTTGTAACTCAGATACTCTTCTTGCTGAAGTGATTGCCAGAAGGAATGCAGTTTTCCAAGAAAGAAACTGTAGATCCGCTGATGCTGCTGGTTCAAAAGGAGGTAGTGTCAGTTTCTCCAGCACAAAGTTGAGATCCCAGGCAGGTAGAGGGGGTCTTCTTGGAGGTTTAATATTTTTGATCCTTCTCAGAAATTGTCTGAGGAGAGGGTGTGAGAAGATAGGTGGATCCACATTGTATTCTGCTGAAATTGCTGAAGCATGAATCTTAATGGAAGAATAGGACAGGCCATTGTGGAACAATTCTGCTAAGTATTCTAGGATATGTGCTAGGTTTGCCACTGTGACATCTGTGCCCTTTGCTGTGCTCCAAATGGGAAATCTCTTCCATTTAGCTGAGTATGTCTTCCTTGTGGAAGGCCTGCGAGCCTCCAGGATAATGTCCTTCACCCTCTGAGATAAAACAGTTTGATTAGGATTTAAGGAATTTTCCAGGCAGTTAGCTGCAATGTTTTCAAGTTGGGATGCAGGGTCTTGAAATTGTTCTGCGCCAGAAGAAGAGGCCATGATTTTGCCTGAGACATGCTTCTCAATAATGGATACCAGTGTTGTCTTGGCCAGTCCGGAGTTATTAGTATCACTTTTGGCTGTTCCTCCCTGATCTTCAGTAGAACCTTGTACATCAATGGGAGAGGTGGGAAGGCATATACTGCTAGGGCTTTCCAGCTGAAAGAGAGAGAGTCCACCCTCCAAGCTTGTGGGTGGTATGTCCTTGAGCAGAATGTCTTCAGTTGATGGTTGAGTGGGGAGGCGAACAGATCTATCTCCGGCATTCCCCATGTGTTTGTTATGAGTTTGAAGATGTCTGGGTGCAGCATCCATTCGTGTGCATCCATGATAGTTCTGCTTAAGCTGTCCGCCAGTGCATTTTCTTTCCCTGGCACGAATTGGGCCTGTAGTTGGATATTGAGTTTCAGGCATAGTTCCCACAGTTTCATAGCCATCCGGCATAGAGGGTAAGAATGTGTGCCTCCCTGCTTATTTATGTACCACATGACCGTGGTGTTGTCTGTCCTTATTAACAGATGCCCTTGTTGGAGGAAGGGTTTGAATGCCTCGATTGCATGCCTCACTGCCAGCATTTCCTTTTGGTTTATGTGCATGCTTAGCTTTCCTTGAGGCCATAGGCCTTGGATACATTTGTCCTCCATGTGTGCTCCCCATCCTCGGTCTGAGGCGTCCGTGGTGATGGTCTGCCTTGTTTTTGGTTTGTTGAAAGGCAACCCTCTGTTGGACTGGCAGGCCTGGGCCCACCACAGGAATTCCTTTTGAAGGCATGGAATGATTGGTATCATGGTTTCTAAACTGTGACTGTGGTGAGACCATACACTCCTTAGGTACCATTGTAATTTCCTCATATGCAGCCTGGCATGTGGGATTAGAATTATGCAGGATGCCATGTAACCCAGGGCCTGCAGGATTTTCCTTGCAGTAAGCTGAGTTTGTCTTGTCAGGTTCATGAAGTAATCTGGAAGTTGTTTTTGCTTTTCTTCTGTGAGAAAGGCCATTTGGGTGTTTGTGTCCAGATCTGCACCCAAAAAGGTTATCCTTTGGGATGGTACTAGTCTTGACTTTTGGATGTTGACTGTGTATTCCAAGGTTTGTAGCAGGTGTATGGCATAGGCCAAGTCCTTTATCAATTTTTTCTTGTTGTCCGCTTGTATTAGGCAGTCGTCCAGGTATGGATAAATTTGGATTCCCTGTAGTCTGCAATGTGCAATTACTGATGCCAGGCATTTCGTGAATACTCTGGGCGCAGTAGATAAGCCAAAGGGCAATGCTGAGAATTGATAATGCTCTGATCCTGCAAGAAATCTGAGGTGTCTTCTGCAACTTGGTCGAATAGGGACATGCAGGTATGCCTCCTTGAGATCTAGAGTCACCAGCCAAGACTCCTTGCCCAACATGGGAAGAAGTTGCTGTAGGGTCAACATTTTGAATTTTGGCACAATGAGATAAGTGTTCAGTGCGGACAGGTCGAGAATAGGCCTCCATTGATTTTCTTTTCTTGGTACAAGGAATAGTCTGGAGTAAAATCCTTGGCCTTGTTCTGAACATGGTACCTTTTCTATAGCTTTCATCTGAAGTAAATTGCTGATTTGTCTTAAAGCCTCTGCCTTCTGATTTGGTGGAAGGTTTGGCATTCCGCTTCTTTTTGGCAATGTGTGGAAGTGAAACTTGTATCCTTTGTCTATTATTTGCAGTGTCCATGTATCCTTTGTAATATAATGCCAGTTTTTTGAGAATAAAGCCAGCTTTCCGCCCAAGGGTGCTTCCAGTTGATCCCTGGTAGGCGGAATCAGAGTCAAGTCATTGAGCCTGTCCTGTAGTAGTGGTTGTCGTTGTAGCTGTTGCACTACTCCTCTGGTTGGCAGGCTGCCACTGACGGCCTCTATAGGAGCCCTTCGATTGACCTCTGCCTCTAGAGCGCCTGTTCCTGCCTCTCTGGGCTCTGTCTGAGTCTGGAAAGGACCAATTCTTTGTAGGCCAGTTTCTGCTGAACCTCGGTGGTTGAACTTGCAGGAAATCTTTAACTGTTTGCACAGATTTTGCTTTTTCTTCAACCTTTTTTAAGATCTCCTGAGCAGAGGAGCCAAATAAATTTTGTTTCTCCATTGGAGCATCAAGGAGTTTAGCTTTGACATGGTCTGGCAAAGATTGCTCCTTCAGCCAGGCATGCCTACGAATAACTGCCCCAGTCATAGCTGATCTAAATGAAGCCTCCAGTGCATCATAGCCACATTTTAAGAAATGATTACTAACCTGTTGTGAGTTATGTACCAAATCCTTAAGGGATTTACGGTCTAGGGGTTCAGGAGAAGAAAGTTTCTTATTCAGTTCATCTAACAAATACTCTTGGTACTGTATCATATGAAATTGACAGTTTAATGCCCTGACAGAAAGAGTTGCAGATATATACACCTTCTTTCCCCATCTCTCTAAAGCTCTAGACTCTCTTTCAGAGGGTAGAGGATTTTTGGCAGTAGCGGCTGCAACCCCTTTAGGGCCCTGAGAAATAGTTTCTGGGTCTGCAGAATGGGCTTTGTACAGATGGAAATGAGAATCTGGGACCCTGTAGTATCTGTCAGGTTTGGCAGGGGCCAGAGGAAGAATATCAGGGGCCGTACTGACATCATTGTACACATCATCAATTACATTTAGAACAGGAGGTATAGCTAAGGGCCTATGCTGAGGCAAATGCAAAAAGGTCCTTAATCTTTTTCTAGAATCAGAGAAATCCTGACCTTGCCATTGAAAATGCTCTCTCATGGAGTGTAAAGTCTCACCAAAGGAAAACTCTTCAGGAGGGGAGGCCGAAGGGATAGATTCCTCTGCATCTGAATCCTCATAAGGCGAGTAAGCCCCTTCCTAGTGGTCTGACAACTCAGATCCATCCGTGGAATCATCTGAGGAGTGTGGTTCAGAGGGTCAGTCCTGGGCCTTTTGTCTGGAGGAGGTTGAGAGGCCCTGTCTGGGTGAGGTTGTGAACCCCTAATTAAGGAGATAAGGTCCTCAGCAAGGCTGAGGATCTGTGAACTAGAGGAAGGCCTCTGGGGGGTAGATTTGGCAGGCAAAGCTTTTGAAAGTTTGGCAGCTTTAGCCCTAGAAAAGGCCTTAATGGACATGGAAGCAGGGGGCCTAGCTGCCCCACGTGCAGGGGTAGAAATGTCCAAAGGTATGGTGTCGGACAATTCCTGAACACTAGCTTCAGTAGGTAGTTCTGAAGCCGACTCAGCCGGGGCCTCTTAGGCCTCGGTGGTCGGAAGTATGGTTTCGGAAGAAGGAATCGCCGAGGACTCGGTTTCGGACGAAACTGAGACACTCGAGGTAGACCTAGCCGTGGTTTCAGCTGAAACCGTGGGCCGTGAGTGTCGGTCCTTTTCCTTGCGTTTTTTGACCATATGCGAAGTCGGAGTCTCCGACGGCATTTTATAAGCAAAAGCGGCACCAAAAAATTCCTCTGCAAACTCCGACCGACGTCTAAGAGTTCGTCGGTTGAAGGAGGCACAGGCTAAATAGGCCGATACGTCGTGGTCTGGGCCTAAGCAAGGAAGGCAGTAAGAATGGAAATCCTTATGAGGTATTTGTTTCCCACAAGTTAAACAATTATTTACTTTGTCTGACATCAGCTGAGGCAAGAAAGAGTCCCCAACGGGGTACTTAGCTTTTTTCGAAGTCTTCGGTAGCTGAAATCACTGGATCTGACCGACCGGCACTTGCGAACAGCTTCTGCTTCGGGCACCGCGCGGCAAGAAAGACTGAGGAAAATGGCGTCGGCTGACGCTTTTATACCCCAGACGCTCTGACGTCGGGGAAAGTGCGACATCAGCCGAGGCCAGACCCAGACTTTGGAATCCGGCCGACCGAAGGGCTGCCTGAGGCAGGACAACCCATATGTTATGACTGCAGATGCATCCTTGAAGGACATCAGCAGCCTGATCCAGAGTCCTGCCCTGCCGTTTGAAATCCCGGCCAGCAGCCTCCGCTTAGCTTTTTTTTTTTTTTGATTAGCCTGTATACCTGGCATACGGGCCAATCAAAAAATCGCTAAACACGGAGCTTCTTGTGTTCTGCATTAAACAGAAGTAGCTCTGTGTTTTGCGCGTTTTGATTGGCTTGTATGCCGGTATACGGGCCAATCAAAAACCACTAAATATTCAACTCCTGCTGAATGTGCAACTGCAATGTTTCTGTATTAAAGACCTTTTTTTTTTTGCTCTTCAGTTTACGTGAGAGACCTTTTTTGGTCCTCACTTGCTGTCTACATGATATATTTTACATGCGGCCCCCAGACCATTTCTGTTGACTCAATGTGGCCCTTGCAAATGAAAAGGTTGGACACCCCTGATCTAGAAGCTTTGCTTCAACATTATCAGGCAGAGTTTGTTCCTTTAACCAAGCATGCCTACGTATAACAGACTCAGTGACAGCTGCTGTGCAGGAAGCCTCCAAAGAATCAAACCCACATTGTATGTTTGCCCACCTCTTCAGTTGCATGCAACAGATCCTGCATTTCTTTCAATTCAGACTGTTGAGGGAGTGTGCTCATTTTTTGTTTTAACTGAGACATTAGAAATTGCTGATATTTTAGCATGTGGAATTGGCAATTTAGTGCCCTCATAGCTAGAGTGGCTGAGGTGTAAACCTTTTTCCCCCCACCTGAGTGGCTGAGGTGTAAACCATTTTCCCCCCACCTGACTAGTGCTCTGGAGTCCCTTTCAGAGGATACAGGATTTTTTGCCATAGAAGCCTTAGCCCCTTTGGGACCCTGGGAGATAGTCTCTGGATCAGCAACAGGGCTTTTATAAAGAAATTTGTGGGAATCAGGCACTCTATAGTATCTGTCAGGTTTGGCCGGAGCAGGAGGCAGAGAATCTGGGTTCAAACTGGATTCTAAGTAAACATCATCCACAATGTCTAAAACTGGGGGAATGGCAAGTGGTCTGTGCTGGGGGAGTAAAAGAAACTCTCTGAGACTTTTCTTTGAGTCAGAGTAGTCCTGACCTTCCCAGTGAAAATGTTCCCTCATAGGGTGTAAAGTTTCCCCAAAGGAGTAATCTTCAGGAGGGGAAGCTGAGGATATAGAATCCTCAGCATCACAATGTTCATAAGGGGAGAAGGAGTAATCTTGGTCCTCAGAAGAGCCTGAGGAAATAAGACACTTGTTCAGTGGAGGCATATTCTTCCTCTTGCCTAGGCCTTTTGTCGGGAGGGGGTTGGGAACCCCTGATTAGAGAGATCAAATCTTCAGTCATTTTGAGCATCTGTTTCTTAGGCATGGGGCCTTGAACTGGAGACTGAAGTGCAGTCTTTTTAGGTTTAATAGGAGTCTTAGTCTTAGGGTATGTTTTTATGGTGAGCGTAGTCGGTCTGAAGACGCCTTCAGAAACCGAAGGAGTTTCTGCAGCACCGACACCTTTTTCAGCAGTGTCGTCGGAAGGGGCTAAACAAAATGGCTGCGTCGGCCTAGCACTTTCCACCAAAAGTTCTGAAGCGGTCTCTGGTTCCAGATCTCCGGTAGTTAGGGGCTGCGTCGGAGCCTCACTGAAGACTGGTGAACCGGAGACCGGACCAGCCGAGGCCTCGGAGTCTGGCTTGGGTCTAGGCTGCCTGTCCTTATCCTTGCATTTTTTGTGCACGCCGGTAGTCGGTTGCTCCAATGGCATAGTGTAGTTAAATTTTCTACCGAAGTAGTGTAGTGTGAAATCAAAGCGTCTTTTTATAGTATGCTTATTAAACCTAGCACAAAAATGAACCAGTGACGTCGTGGTCTGGGCTTAGGCAAGCTATGCAGTAAGATGAAAATCCTTATGAGGTATTTGCTTCCCACAAGAAATACAATTGTTAACTTTTTCTGACATCAGTCTGAGGCAAGAAAAGTTTCCCCAATGGGGTACTTAGCTTTATTGAAGACTTCGGATCTGAAATTCGACTTCGAAAATCTCAGGAGTCGGTCGACCGGCACTTGCAAACTGCTTCTGCTTCGGGCACAGCGCGGCAAGAAAGACTGAAGAAAATGGCGTTGGATGCATTATATATACCCCTGGCGCACTGACGTCAGGGAAGAAGCGACAGCAACCAATGCCAGAACAAGACTTTGGAATTCCGGCCGACTGGGGGACCGCCTGATGACAGGATAACCCAAATGTGATGACTGCAGCAGGGTAACACGATGAACATCCTGGACTGCAGCAGGGTATACACTCGAACATCTACATTTATGGTAGGTACAAAACTGTACTATGATCATCCTGTTACCCTGCTGCAGTCATCACACTTGGATAGAATCCCAAAGCTAAGGATGGGAGGTGGAGTCAAACAGGGTTAGAGGAGGCTAGAAGGCCCTGCAAAACTGCAGTGGTGAAGCCAGCTCTAGTCTTAGAGTAAAGTGGTAAGTGGTAGTGTTTGCTGAAGGTGTGTACTGAACTCCAAGTTGCAGCTTCCAGAATATCCTTGGTTGGCACCCCCCTGAGGAAGGCTGTAGATGTAGCTGCTGCCCTGGTGGAGTGGGGCCTTATGCTATCAGGAACTGGTTTTCCATGATGGGTGTAGCAAAAATGTATGCAATGTCCTATCCATTTGGAAATGGTCTGTTTTGAGATGGCCTTTCCTTGTGATGCTGTAGCATAGGATACAAAAAGTTGGTCAGATTTTCTGAAAGCCTTAGTTTTATCCAAGTAGTAACGTAGTTGCCCGTGAATGTCCAAGGAATGCAGGAGTCTTTCTCCTTTGTTCTGTGGATTTGGAAAGAAGGTGGGTAAGTGGATGGTTTGATTTAGAGCCACACTGGATACCACCTTTGGCATAAAGGAGGGGTTAGTTCGTAGAGAAACTCTGTCTTGATGAAAAATGAGGAAAGGCTCTACTGCCATTAGTGCCTGTAGCTCTGAGACTCTTCTGGCTGAAGTAATTGCTAGCAGCAGGGCAGTCTTCCATGATATAAACTTTAAGTCAGCTGAGAAAGCTGGCTCAAAAGGTGGCAGCGTAAGTTTTTCCACAACAAAATTTAGGTCCCGAGTTGGTGTTGGCGCTCTCCTGGGAGGCCTAATGTTTTTTTGCCCCTCTGAGATACTGCCTTAGAAGTGGATGTGAAAATAAGGGAAGATCTGTGTTGTAGTGAGCTGAAATAGCTGAGGCGTGGATTTTAATAGATGAAAATGAAAGTCCTTTGTGTAACATCTCAGTTAAATATTGTAGAATCTGAGGCATGTCCGGCTGAAGGGTATTTAGGCCTTTAGCTTGGTTCCAGGAGCAAAATCTTTTCCATTTGTCTGAGTATGCTTTCCTGGTGCTGGGCCTCCTGTCCTCCAGAATGACATCCATAACAGCTTGTGAAAGAGGGGTTGGCTGGTTGCTTAGGTGATGTGCCATGCAGCCAAATTTAAGGTTTTGAGCTGGCTGTGTAGAATCTGACTGCCTTGCTGTGTGAGTAGATGAGGAATTTGTGGTAAAATCCATGGTGGGTCCTGGGCCATGTTCCTTAGTAGTGGGTACCAGTGCTGGCGTGGCCAGTCCGGGGCAATGAGTATCATTCAAGGTCTCTCCATCCTGACTTTCAGAAGCACCTTGGTGAGAAGGGGCAATGGAGAAAAGGCATATACTGTCAGCATTTTCCAACTGAATGAGAGTGCGTCCACTTTCCAAGCTTGATGGTGAAATGTCCTTGTGCAAAATTTTGAAAGCTGATGGTTTTGGGGGTTGGCAAACGGGTCCATGTCTGGACGCCCCCATTTTTGAGTTATCATTGCAAATACTTGTGGATCCAGTTTCCACTCGTGGAGATCCATGTTTCTGCTTAGGTCATCTGCTAATGTGTTCTTTTTTCCTGGCAGGAATTGAGCTTGTAATTGAACTTGGTAAGCCAGTGTTGTGTTCCACAAGGTCATTGCTTGCCTGCATAGAGGGTAGGAGTGTGTACCCCCTTGTTGGTTTATGTACCACATTACTGTGGTGTTGTCTGTCCTTATTATAAGTTGTCCTGGATGTAAGAGGTCCTTGAAGGCTGTCAGAGCATTCTGTACAGCTAGCATTTCTTTTTGATTTATGTGCAGATTCCTTGGATCTGCAGTCCATATGCCTTGAACTCACCGTCCTGCCATGTGTGCCCCCAGGCACAGTCTGATGCATCTGTTGTCATAGTTTGCCTGGCTGGGGGTAAGGTGAAAGGCTGACCCTTGTTGAAGTGACATGCCTGTGACCACCATAGAAACTCCTGTTGAAGGCAGGGAATGAGAGGTATCATTGTTTCCAAGCTGTGGCTGTGTTGAGTCCATACGCTTTTCAGGTACCATTGTAATTTCCTCATATGCAGTTTTGCAAATGGTATTAGTAGTATGCAAGATTCCATGAAGCCCAAGGCCTGCAGAATTTTTCTTGCAGGGAGTTGGGTCTTTGTTGCCATTATTTTGAAGTATTGAGTTAGTTGTAGTTGTTTGTCTGGCGTCAGATAAGTCATCTGGGCCGTTGCATTCAAACTGGCACCCAGGAATGTCATATTTTGTGAGGGCACTAGTTTTGATTTCTTTTCGTTTACTGTGTACCCTAGGCAACTTAGAAGGTGTTTTACAAAAATCAGATGTTGTAAGAGAATGTCCTTGCTTTCTGCTTGGATAAGGCAGTCGTCCAGGTATGGGTATATTTGAATTCCTCTTTGTCTGCAGTATGCAATTACTGGTGCCAGGCATTTTCTGAAGACCCTGGGTGCAGTAGATAAGCCAAAGGGCAGTGCAGAGAATTGGTAATGGACTGAACCTGCAATGAAACGGAGGTATCTTCTGCAATTTTGTCTGATAGTGAGATGCAGGTATGCCTCCTTGAGGTCCCACGTTACTAGCCAATCTTTCTTGCCCAACATGGGAAGAAGCTGCTGTAGTGTTAGCATCTTGAATTTGGGTACTTACAAGAAGGTGTTTAGAATTGAAAGTTCCAGAATGGGTCTCCAAGCATTGTCCTTTCTGGGGACTAGAAAGAGCCTTGAGTAAAATCCTTGGCCTTACTCCTGTGTAGGTACCAGTTAAATGGCTCTCATGTCCATGAGAGCTGTAATTTGTTTTTGTGCCTCTGCCCATTGATTTTGTGGCAGGTTTGGCATTCCTCTTTTCAATGGCAAGGTGTGAAAATGGAATCTGTATCCTCGTAAAATGTCTAGGATCCATTTGTCCTTTGTGACAATGTGGCAGTTGTCTGAAAAAAGTGTGAGTTTTCCTCCCAAGGGGGCTGCCAAGAGAGTGCTGCTTGGCCAGATGAGGTGCAAGTCATTGAGAGTTTGCCTTCTGGTAGATTGGGACCTGTCTTCTCCTCCCTTCTGTGTTGTAGTGCCCCATTGGCAAGGTTTGTACTGGGCTTGTGGTTGTCCTCTGCCCCTTGGGTGTCTGTATTTACCCCTCTGTCGTCTGTCTGTAGCTGGAAAGGACCAATTTTTTGCTGGCCAGTTTCTGCTGAAGCGAGGGGGCTCTACCTACCTGTAGGAAATCTTTGACTGTCTGCATAGATTTTGCCTTATCCTCCATTTTCTTTAAGACAACTTCTGCTTTAACTCCAAAAAGAACATCCTGCTGTAAGGGAGCATCTAGAAGTTTTGCTTTAACATGATCAGGTAGAGTTTGTTCCTTAAACCAAGCATGCCTACGTATAACAGACCCAGTGACAGCTGCTCTGCAGGATGCCTCCAAAGAATCAAACCCACATTGTAAGGTATGTCTGCCCACCTGTTCAGTGGCATGCAACAGATCCTGCATGTCTTTCAATTCAGATTGTTGAGGGAGAGTGGTCATTTTTTGCTTTAACTGAGAGTTTAGAAATTACTGATACTTAAGCATGTGAAATTGGCAATTTAGTGTCCTCATAGCTAGAGTGGCTGAGGTGTAAACCTTTTTCCCTCACCTGTCTAGTGCTCTGGAATCCCTCTCAGAAGGTACAGGATTTTTAGCCATAGAAGCCTTAGCTCCCTTGGGACCCTGGGAGATTGTCTCTGGGTCAGCAACAGGGCTTTTGTAAAGAAATTTGTGGGAATCAGGCACTCTATAATATCTGTCAGGCTTAGCCGGAGCAGGAGGAAGAGAATCAGGGTTAAAACTGGATTCTAAGTAAACATCATCCACAATGTCTAAAACTGGTGGGATGGCAAGTGGTCTGTGTTGGGGGAGTAAAGGAAACTCTCTGAGCCTTTTCTTCGAGTCAGAATAGTCCTGACCTTCCCAGTAAAAATGTTCCCTCATAGTGTGTAAAGTTTCCGCAAAGGAGTAGTCTTCAGGAGGAGAAGCTGAGGGAATGGAATCCTCAGCATCAGAATCTTCATAAGGGGAGAAAGAGTAATCTTGGTCCTCAGAGGAGTCTGAAGAATTGGACACTTATTCAGAGGATGCATAATCTTCCTCTTGTCTAGGCCTTTTGTCAGGAGGGGGTTGGGAACCCCTGATTTAAGTGATCAAATCTTCAGCCATTTTGAGCATCTGTTTCTTAGGCATGGGGCCTTTAACAGGGGACTGAAGTGCAGTCTTTTTAGATTTAATAGGAGTCTTCGTCTTAGAAAATGACTTTATGGTGAGCGTCGTCTGTCTGAAAACACCTTCAGAAACCGATGGCGTTTCTAAAGCACCGACATCTTTTTAAGCAATGTCGTCGGTAGGGCCTGCACTAAATGGCTGCATCAGCCTGGTACATTCGGTCAAAAATTCTGAAGCAGTCTCGAGTTCCAGATCTGCGGTAGTCAGGGGCTGCGTCGGAGCCTCACTGAGAACCGGAGACCGGGCCAGTGGAGGCCTCGGAATCTGGCTTAGGCCTGGGCTGTCTGTCCTTATCCTTGTGCTTTTGTGCACGCCGGTAGTCGGTTGCTCCGATGGCATGCTGTAGTTAAATTTCCTACCGTAGTGTCATGCGAAATCAAAGCATCTTTTAATAGTACGCTTATTAAACCTAGCACAAAAACGACAACTAGTGACGT
The DNA here is from genome assembly GCF_019279795.1 of Protopterus annectens. Classification (NCBI taxonomy): domain Eukaryota; kingdom Metazoa; phylum Chordata; order Ceratodontiformes; family Protopteridae; genus Protopterus; species Protopterus annectens. The sequence goes on from NC_056725.1 coordinate 29,856,698, forward strand.
TGTGGTCTGGGCCTAGGCAAGGTATGCAGTAAGAATGAAAATCCTTATGAGGTATTTGCTTCCCACAAGAAATACAATTATTAACTTTTTCTGACATCGGTCTGAGGCAAGAAAAGTTTCCCCAACGGGGTACTTAGCTTTATAGAAGACTTCGGTCTGAAATTCGAATTTGAAAATCTCAGTAGTCTGCCGACCGGCACTTGCGAACTGCTTCTGCTTCGGGCACCGCGCGGCAAGGAAGACTGAAGAAAATGGTGTCTGTTGCATTATTTATACCCCTGGAGCACTGACGTCAGGGAAGAAGCGACAGCAACCCACGCCGGACCAAGTCTTTGGAATTCCAGCCGACTGCGGGACCGCCTGACGACAGGATAACCCCAAGTGTGATGACTACAGCAGGGTAATACGATGAACATCCCCCCTGATTAAAGAAATCAAATCTTCAGCCATTTTAAGCATCTGTTTCTTAGGCATGGGGCCTTGAACTGGAGACTGATGTGCAGTCTTTTTGGTTTTAGAGGAGTCTTAAGCTTAGCATAAGATTTTATGGTGAGAGTAGTCGGTCTGAAGACACCTTCTGTAACCGAAGGTGTTTCCGCAGCACCGGCTTCTCCTTCTGCAATGTTGTCGGTAGGGCCTAAAGAAAATGGCTGTGTTGGCCTAGAACTCTCTGCTAGAGAATCCAAAGCAGTCTGTGGTTCCAATTCTGCGGTCGTCAGGGGCTGCGTAGGCGCCTCACTGAAAACCGGAGAACCGGCGACCAGCCCAGCCGAGGCCTCGGAGTCTGGCTTGGATCTAGGCTGCCTGTCTTTATCTTTGCGTTTTTTTATGCACGCCGGTAGTCGGTTGCTCAGACGGCATAGTGTAATTAAATTTCCTACCAAAGTAGTGTCGCGCGAAATCAAAGCATCGCTTTATAGTTCGCTTATTGAACCTAGCACAAAACCGACAACCAGTGACGTCGTGGTCTGGGCCTCGGCAAGGTATACAATAAGAATGAAAGTCCCTATGAGGTATTTGCTTCCCACAAGAAATGCAATTGTTAACTTTTTCTGACATCGGACTGAGGCAAGAAAAGGTCCCCCAACGGGGTACTTATCTTTGAAGACTTCGGACTGAAATTCAATTTGAAAATCTCAGGTGTTGGCCGACTGACACTTGTGAACTGCTTCTGCTTCGGGCACCGCACAGCAAGAAAGACTGAAGAAAATGGCGTCAGATGCCTCATATATACCCCTGGCGCACTGATGTCAGGGAAGAAGTGACAGCAACTGATGCCGGACCAAGACTTTGGAATTCAGGCCGACTGCGGGACCGCCTGACGACAAGATAACCCAAGTGTGATGACTGCAGCAGGGTAACACGATGAACATCCTAGGGCCCTCAAGACCAATTCTGCCAAGGGAAGGTGAGAATGATAAATCACGGAAACGTGCATCCTCAGGTTTCTAACTCTCTCCGTGGTCAGGAAGATTTTGCATTGTAGTGTGTCTATTCATGCTCCGATGTAGTCTATCACCTGAATAGGATCAAGAGGAGATTTGGATACATTGACTGTAATCCCCAAGTGAAGTGCAAGCTTTAAGAAATAATCCCTGGTTTGACAAAGACGCCTGGTGTGAGCAGTGAGGAGCCAATCATCCAGGTACGGGTAGACCTGAATCCCCTGAAGCCTCAAGTGAGCCGCTTCTACTGCCATCACTTTGGTGAACACCCTCTGGGCTGTGGTGAGACCAAAGGATAGGGCTCAAAATTGGTAATGATTCACCACTAGCTGGAAGTGGAGGAACCTCCTGGAGCTTCTGTGCATCTTTATGTGATAGTAGGCATCCTGGAGGTTTAACAAGCACATCCAGTCACTCTCTAGCAGGTATGGCATGATGGACTGTAAGGTGACCATCCAGCATTTGTCTCTGGCAAGTGACAGGCTCTGGGTAGATAGGTCCAGAATGGGCCTTAAGTCCCCCATTTTCTTTGGCACCAAAAAGAACCTAGAGTAGATGCCCAATCCAGACTGATCTGGGGGGACGGATCTGATGGCTCGTTTCTCTAGCAGCTTGGAAATTTCCATTGATGTTACCTCCCTTTGCGTAGGGTGGGACGTCCGGTAGGCATTCGAGATGTTTGGGAGGACCCACAAAAGGGATAGAGTATCCTCTGGATATAATCTGAAGCATCCAGCGGTCTTATGTTACGGACGCCCATGCCGCTAGGTGCAACGACAATCAACCCTCGACTGCCTCCAGAGTACAGCAGTCAGGCAACCCCTCAGGGTTGCTGCCCGGTCCTGTCCAAAAATGGTTCTCAAGACACAAAATTCTTCGGAACCCTCTGCCTCTGGGCCGGCATCTATCCTGTCCTCCTCTGCCTCTGAGGGAAGAAGAGTCCCGAGTGTCCCAGGAATACGAAGACTTCTGGAACCACATCTTCTTTTGCCCTCGCTGATTCCGGGAAAAGGATCTTTGAGGATTCGAGAAGCAGATCCCGACTCCAGACAGTGTCTTCCCGACTTTCTCACTCTTGACCAATGTCTCTGACAGTCTTACCAAAAGGGTAGAGCTGTCATAAGGGGCAGTGGCAAATGACTCTTCGAAAGGTTCAGAGAACTGACAATCTGAGCCAGGCATTGTGCCTCATGGATACGCTGGACCCAGCTGCCCTAGCCGCTCCTTCAGTAGCATGTGATGAGTCGCATGGACGTGTTGCAAACTGATTTTAAAGTGGCAATCCTTGGAGAATGTGTCTCTGTCCTGTGACATGGACTTAGAGGGAGACTCAGCCAGTTCCTTGACCAGGTCGCGCTGTAGTCTAGTAACGTGGGGCAGGTAGTTCAGCACCCTAATAGAAAAAGTTTCCGACACATAAACCCACTTCCCTAAGCGGTCCATCATCCTAGACACTTGGTCAAGGGGATGAACAGAGGAACTCTCCTGGGCTAGTTCCTTTTCAGTGGCTGCTGCTACCACCATAGTGTCTACAGGGGAGCCTTTGTTCCACGCTGGTCTGAGGGTGGACTCAAGATTTTCTGTGGACGTTTCAGGATTGGTTCCACAGTGTCCGGCTCCTTCCAGGCCCATGAGGTGACCAGGTCCACCAGGGGAGCTACGGGAGGAGACACCCAGGAAGTAGATGGGCCCGTGCTGAATTCTCGAGGAACACGGATTCGCCAGAGGAAGGTTTGTGGCAGACCAACCTCCCCGCTGACATAGGATTTCCATGTCGTCTCCAAAGGAGACATACTCTGGAGGTGATCTGGGGGAAACTTTCCCATCACCCAAATCAGTGTCCTTGGTGAGGGACTTGGGGGAGTCCAAGCGCCTCCTCTTACACATATGCTTGAGAGCCACGTCTCCGGTGGGGCTCTCCAGGGAGGGGAACTCTCAAGCCACTTGTTCCTCAGGGGGAAATGCCTGGGGCTCCTCGAGCACGGGCTGCCCTCTGGTAAAATGATGGGATTTGTAGAGAGAGCCGAGGGAGTCGGGGCGTAGTCCAAGGAAAAACTCAAGGGTCTCGATCCAGTGGAGAGACCCCTTTCTACCACGTCGAACGCAGATGGAGAACGAGCCTCCCGAGCCACCATTAAGGAAACCGCTCTCTCCAGATTTGACACAAGAATCGGAGCTGGGGCTGAAGTGGACGGCGCTCTGGGGGGGAGGGGGTTACTTGGCCCGAGAACTTCATAGCTGATGGAAAAAGTTCTACTCCCATGGATCTGAGAGCCACTCTGATCCAAACTGGTTGGATCAGACACACTCCAGGCAGCTGCCAGCGTCGATGAAACAGGCACTGTAGGCACCGAACCCCTAAGGCCGTCCTCGGATCAAAGTACTCCGAACCCGGTGGACGGATCGGTGAAGGAAAAATTGGTGTGAAGAAAGGGAGAGGGGGCTGGCAAGACTCCCATCTGGATCTTGGTACGAATGAACCTCTTCATCATTTTATCCATGTCAACTTCAGATAAGCTTTGGGTTGTCCTCAACGAGGCCACGGACTCTGACCTAGTGGGTCGAGGAACCGAGGTCCTAGATGGTGGTCGTGGCTCCTCCGGATCTGGGGAAAATCTCGGAGATTGGAGCCAAGGGGAGTCACGGATCCTAGACTGACTCTTGGCGTGAGAAGTAGAAAGGTCTGGGGACCTCTTACGTTTTTCTGGCCTGTGCCATGTCTCCTTCTCTTGGCCTCTTCTGTACTCCACTTCCACAGGCTAAGAAATGGGAGGTTGAGTCCCAGCCTGGGAAGAAGGAGAAGCAAGGACAAGAAAGGAAGGAGAGGCAGCCACAGCAGCCGCTGTGACCGAAGCAGTGGAAGAGGCAGCCGTCTCAGTAGTGGTTAGGCCTTTCAGGGACAACTTAGCCCGTCTAGCCTTAATAGCACGTGGGTTAAAACTCGCGGAAATGGTACAGTCTGAACTTAAATGTGCTACACCCAAGCACATAACGCAAAGAGTGTGATCATCGGCTGATGACAATTTGTGGCCACACTCAGTGCACCTTGGGGTCAGCCAGGTCTCTTACAGAAGAAAACAGCACACACAACAAGAGAAGGAAAAAGAGAAAAAAAACTATTTCTCACTCAAACCCACTCACCACACACTCAAAGGCGCACAGAATGTTGAGGGGGGGAGGGAAAGCAACACACTAACACTGGAAAACTACAGAAAAAATCCTAAAACATGACGCACCAGCGAGAGGAGGGAACCTACACTAACAGCTAACACTCAATTGACTAAGAAAAAACACTGCTTACCAATCAAATAACCAAACTCACAAACTCACTCAGCATCACGATGCTTCAGGCAAGCCACGGCAAACGAGATCTGGAGGTTGGAAGGTAGTGGAGGTGTATGCTAGTGAACTTGCCGGCTTGGATCCAATAAGGATTCGGTACCCACAGGTTGAAGATCAAATGAAGTAAACTATTTCAGATGTAAGCTTCTTTGAAAAAGTTACACAGGATATGGTCACTATGTGCAAATTGCTCATTTTGACCTGGCCATGGCTTCCAATACTATTCACTAAGTTGGAATCACTGAAAAATTAGACAAGGTAAATCCATTATGTTGACCGCTGGATTGCAAATTGGCTACCCAACAAATCCCAGGTTACAAAAATTGCTGGTAAACAGTCTGAATGCAAAAGTGTAATGAGTGGGTGCCACAGACAACCATGCTAGGCCTTCACCTGTTTTACCATTTACTTTGCAGATGTCTATGCCAATATGCCAGAAATTTGGTCAAACAAGTCTGCTGATGACTGTAAGCTAGATACTGTTATGTGCTTATCACCTGATACTAAACAGCTCCAGCAAGGGTTGGAATATGCACATACCTAGTGGACTGAAAGTAGTCTTAAGTTGAATAAAAAAAAAAGTGCAGCACAGTAGCATTTGGCAAAAAAAAAAAAAAACACTATTAATGGTAATCTTCAATCCTCTTCTGATAAAGATGTTCATAACCTAGGTACTTACGTGGACAAGTCTTTCACTTGATCATAATGTTTCTATCACAGTCAGGAAATCCTATCTGGCCCAGTTAAGTACCAAGGGAATATCTTCAAAATTCACAGTCATCATTCTACCCCATATTCATCCTTTATCAGATCCATCACAGAATACAATGCCCCCATTCATCATTAAACAGGAAAGGCCCCAAAGCTTTCCACCCAAGATAATTAAAGGTCTTGAACACTTCAACTATCCTGAAAATTTTGCAAGACTGTCACACTCAGCAGCCCACCAGCTGTTCTGAGGAGGCCAGTATATAGATTTTCACTCTGTGCAAGACCCAGTCCCATATGACCTACTTCTTCTCAAAACCAGTGCCTCATTAAACACTCACACTAGAGACCTAAATCTACACCAAACCATTAACAAGACTTGCTGAAAGGATAGAGTCCCAAGTCCATGGAATAAGTTGCCATTACAGGTCATACAAAGTAATGCTTTGGCTTCCTTTAAGGGTAGTCATGATGATTGGATGGGTAGACACAAAAGTATACCAGGCTTATGTAAGGCTCTGCTCAACTTGGGAGGTAAGCATCAAGTATCAAATGCTTGACAAGGGCGGCAAGAACTTTTAAGTTTCTATATTTAAAGGTGTATATGGCTAGGCATCTTATAGTTCTGATGATGGCTTGTCTAGTATTATTCTTAGTTTCGTAAGTATATACACAAAGTACAGTTTTGTACCTACCATAAATGTAGATGTCCGAACTGGATAGCATCTGCAGTCATAACAACTGGGTTGTCCTGTCGTCAGGCAGCCCTTCAGTCGGCCGGATTCCAAAGTCCGGGTCCGGCTTCGGCTGATGTCGCACTCCACCCGACGTCATCTCTGCTGGTCTTCGGGTATAAAAGCATCAGCCGACGCCATTTTCCTCAGTGTTTCTTGCCCCAGATGCCAGAAGCCCTCTTGCAGGCTAAAATTTGGATAGATGCCAATGTTTCCAAATAGATAGAGGTAAACACAACAATAAGCATGTATGTACATATATACAAACAAATAAACCATAAAAGACTCCCCCCCAACAGCTAGCTATTAGGAGGGTAAACACCCTAGGAGTACCACAGAGGGGAATGAGGGAGGGTAATCCTGACTGCAGATGCTATCCAGTTCGGACATCTACATTTATGGTAGGTACAAAACTGCACTATGTCCTTCATGGATGCATCTGCAGTCATAACAACTGGGTAGAATACCATACCCAACTAGGCGAGGAGGATAAAAGTAGATTATGGTGTGTTTAGGATCCCTTGCAGTACAGCAGTGGCAAACCCTGCTCGGGATCTGGAATATAGAGGCAAATTATAATGCTTGGCAAATGTATGCACGGAGGTCCAAGTAGCCGCCTCAATAATGTCTTTGGTTGCCACTCCTCGTAAGAAGGCTGTGGTAGTGGCTGTTGCCCTTGTAGAATGAGGTCTTATGTTCTGTGGAATTGGTTTTCCATGGAAGGAGTAACAGAATCGTATGCAATTTCCTATCCATTTGGAGATTGTCTGTTTGGAAATAGCTTTTCCTTCCCTTCCTGTTGCATAGGCTACAAAAGTTGGTCAGTCTTTCTGCTATTTTTGTTCTGTCCAAGTAGTAGCGTAGCTGTCTATGTACATCCAAGGTATGCAGTATTCTTTCCCTCTGTTTTGTGGGTTGGGAAAGAAGGTAGGTAGGTGGATTGCCTGGTTTAAAGACACTCTGGATACCACCTTGGGCATAAATGTAGGATTAGTCCTCATGGACACTCTATCTTGGTGGAAGATTAGGAAGGGTTGCACTGCCATTAAGGCCTGTAGTTCTGAAACCCTCCTTGCTGAAGTAATTGCCAGTAGGAAAGCAGTTTTCCATGACAGGTGTTGTAGGTCTGCTGTTGCTGCTGGTTCAAAGGGTGATAGTGTCAATTTTTCTAGCACAAAGTTCAAATCCCAAGCTGGTAATGGTGGTTTCCTTGGAGGTTTTACATTCTTGATTCCTCTGAGGAACTGCCTGAGCAAAGGATGTGAAAAAACAGGTGGATCAAAGCTGTATTTGGCTGAAATAGCTGATGCATGTATCTTGATGGAGGAGTAGGACAGGCCTGAATGAAGAAGTTCGGCCAGATACTCCAGAATGTTGGGCATATCTATGTTTGACACATCTTTTCCTCTTTCTGTACTCCAGATGACAAACCTTTTCCATTTTCCAGCATAGTTCCTTCTTGTTGAAGGTCTGCGTGCTTCAAGAATAATGTCTTTTACTCTTTGGGAACGTTCTGGATTAGCTGCTGCTATGTGATGTTCCATGCAGTTAGTTGCAACGTTTTTAGGTTTGGATGTATGATGCTGTAGTTGTTCTGAGTTAACATCAAAGGCATCAGGGGTATTGGTCACATATTGTTCCGAGACATGCTCCTCAGTAGTGGGTACCAGTGTTGTCTTGGCCAGTTCGGAGCTATGAGGATTATCCTTGGACGTTCTTCCTTGATTTTCAGTAGTACCTTGTGTATCAAAGGAAGAGGTGGGAATGCATATGCTGTTAGGCCTTTCCAGTTGAAGGAGAGCGAATCCACTTTCCATGCTAGTGGGTGTAATGTCCTTGTGCAGAATTTTTTGAGCTGGTGATTGAGAGGTGATGCGAATAGGTCTATCTGTGGCATTCCCCATTTCTTTGAGATGGTCTTGAAGATGTCCGGGTTCAGCTTCCATTCGTGGGCATCCGAAGTGGTTCTGCTTAATATGTCTGCTAGAGTATTGTCTTTCCCCGGTACAAATATTGCCTGTAACTGGATGTTGTAGCTGAGTGCCAGGGTCCACAGTTCCAAGGTCATTCTGCATAGGGGTATGAATGAGTGCCTCCCTGTTTGTTGATGTACCACATGACTGTGGTGTTGTCTGTCCTTATCATCAACTGGCCCTCCTTGAGAAATGGTTTGAACTTTTGGATTGCCAGTTTTACTGCCAGCATTTCTTTTAGGTTGATGTGCAGGTGAAGTTGATCCTGTGTCCACAATCCTTGCACGCATTTGTCCAGCATGTGGGCCCCCATCCTAGGTCTGAAGCGTCTGTTGTGATGGTCTGGCTTGCTTGACATCTGCGAAAGGGTAGGCCTGGGTTTGACTGGCATGCCTGAGCCCACCATAGGAACTCCTGTTTTAAGCATGGAATTAGTGGGATTTCTGTTTCTAGACTGTGACTGTGTTGGGACCATAAATTCTTTAGGTACCACTGTAGTTTTCTCATATGTAGTCTGGCAAATGGAACCAAGATTATGCATGATGCCATGAAGCCCAAGGCCTGCAGTACTTTTCTTGCTGTTAACTTGTTCAGTTTTGTTAGTGCCAAGAAGTAAAGAGGAAGTTCTTTTGTTTTTCTGTAGTCAGGAATGCCATTTGTTTTACTGTGTCCAATTCCGCGCCCAAGAATGTCCTTGTTTGGGATGGTATCAGCCTTGACTTTTGTAAATTGACTGTGTATCCCAGTGCTTGTAGCAAGTAAATGACCCTTTGTAAATCTGTTGTCAGCTTGCTTTTGTTGTCCCCTTGTAGCAGGCAGTCGTCCAGGTATGGGTAAATTTGAATTCCTGTAGTCTGCAATGGGCGATTACTGATGCCAGGCATTTTGTGAATACTCTGGGCAGTAGATAAGCCAAAGGGCAATGCTGAGAATTGATAGTGCTCTGATCCTGCAAGAAATCTGAGGTATCTTCTGCAGATTGGTCGAATGGGGACGTGCAGGTATGCCTCCTTGAGATCTAGAGTTACCAGCCAAGACTCCTTGCCCAGCATGGGAAGAAGCTGCTGTAGTGTCAGCATTTTGAATTTTGGGACAATGATGTATGTATTTAAGGTGGACAGGTCGAGAATTGGTCTCCAACTTTTTCCTTTCTTGGAACTAGGAATAGTCTGGAATAGAACCCTTTCCTTGCTCTGCTGTAGGCACTCTTTCCACAGCTCTCATGTTTGCTAACTCCATTATCTGGCGTAGAGCCTCTGTTTTTGATTTGGAGGTAGATTTGGCATTCCTCTTTGACTGGCAAAGTGTGGAAGTGAAACCGTAACCTTGATCTATGGTTTGTAAAATCCACTTGTCTTGTGTTATGCCCTGCCATTTCCTTGAAAATAAGGTTAACTTTCCGCCTAGAGGAGCTGCTATTTGTTCCCTGGTAGGCGGATTTAGGGTTAAGTCACTGTGGTTGTGCTGATGTAGTGGCAGTGGCTGTGTCTGTGCCTCTGTTGTTACCTTGCCACTGTCGTCCTCTGTAGGCACCTCCTCTGGATTGGTTTCTGCCTCTGCAACGCCTATTCCTGCCCGTTTGAAATTTTGTGGAGCCAGGAAAGGACCAATTTTGGCAGGCCAGTTCCTGCTAAACCTTGGGGGTTGAACCTGCAAGAAATCTTTAACCGTTTGAACAGATTTTGCCTTTTCTTCCATTTTCTTCATAACCTGCTGGGCAGGTGTACCAAACAAACTTGTCTTGTCCATAGGAGCATCTAGCAGCTTAGCTTTAACATGATCCGGTAAAGCTTGTTCCTTTAGCCATGCATGCCTTCTTATCACTGTGCCTGTCATGGCTGATCTAAATGAAGCCTCCAGTGCATCATAGCCACATTTTAAGGAATGGTTGCTAACCTGTTGTATGTTATTTACCATCTCTATTACATATTTCTTATCAAGAGATTCATCAGTGGTTAGTTTTTTAGTTAACTGATCAAGCATAAACTCTTGGTATTGTATCATGTGAAACTGACAGTTTAAAGCTCTAGCTGAGAGAGTAGCTGAAGTGTAGACCTTTTACCCCATCTGTCTAATGACCTTGCTTCCCTTTCAGAAGGAGTAGGGTTTTAGCTATGGTCGGCTACTGCCTTGGGACCCTGGGATATAGTTTCTGGGTCTGCAAGTGGGGCCTTGTAAAGGTGGTGATGAGTATCTGGCACCCTGTAAAATCTGTCTGGTTTGGCAGGGGCTGGGGTAAAGAATCTGGAGAGGAGCAAACATCATTGAAAGCATCATCCACCACAGAGAGAACAGGAGGTATAGCTAAGGGCCTGTGCTGTGGGAGGTGCAGAAAGGTCCTAAGTCTTTTTCTGGAGTCTGAAAAATCCTGTTGCTGCCATTGGAACTGTTCTCGCATGGCATGCAAGGTTACCCAAAGGAGAATTCTTCTGGTGGGGTAGCAGCTGGAATGGATTCTTCAGCATCAGAATCTTCAAAATTGGAGAAGGAGCCTCTGGCTGGTCAGTTATGTCTGATTCATCAGCAGATTCATCAGAGGACACTGGCTCAGGGGCTCTGCCCTAGGTCTCTTCTCTGGGGCTGAGAGGCCCTATCTGGGTGAGATTGAGATCCTCTGATTAAAGAAATTAAATCTTCTGCCAAAGTAAGCATTTGGGAACTAGAAGAGGGCCTGGATGAGTGTGGTTTAACAGGCACTGTTTTAGTAGTCTTGGCTGCTTTAGCCCTGGCGAAGGCCTTAATGGACATGGCTGCTGGAGGCCTAGCAGCACCACGTGCTGGGGTAGAGACATCCAAGGGATGGTGTCTGATAAGTCAACCACCGTAGTGGGTAAAATTTCTGAGGTCCATTCAAGAGTTGTAGCAGGGGCCTCAGTTGTAGGAATAGGTTCAGCTGTACTTAGATCAGTTTTCTCGGTTTCGGCCGAAACCGAGACACTCGCGGTTTGCTTAACCATGGTTTCGCCGAAACCGCGGACCGCGAGTGTCGGTCTTTATCTTTGCGTTTTTTGGTAGATTGGGTAGTCGGAGGATCCGACGGCATAATGTACGCAAAATCAGAACCGAAAAACTGTTCTGCAAACTCCGACCGACGCCTAAGCGTTCGTCGGTTGAAAGAAGCACAGGCCGAACAGGCTGCTACGTCGTGGGCTGGGCCTAAACAAGGCAGACAGTAAGAGTGGAAATCTTTATGAGGTATTTGTTTCCCACAGGTTAAACAATTGTTAACTTTTTCTGACATCGGCTGAGGCAAGAAAGAGTCCCCAACGGGTACTTAGCTTTAGAAGTCTTCGAAGTAGTATTCGGTAGAAGTAATCTCTGGATCCGACCGACCGGCACTTGCGAATAGCTTCTGCTTCGGGCGCCACGCGGCAAGAAAGACTGAGGAAAATGGCGTCGGCTGATGCTTTTATACCAGAAGACCAGCAGAGATGACGTCGGGTGGAGTGCGACATCAGCCGAAGCCGGACCCGGACTTTGGAATCCGGCCGACTGAAGGGCTGCCTGACGACAGGACAACCCAGTTGTTATGACTGCAGATGCATCCATGAAGGACATCTGTACTATGGTCTTCATTAGACCACTGTTGCAGTATTCTTAACTACTGTATTTAGGTTCATATTTAAGCACTAGGCTAGCTGCTCATCTGGGCCATTTTAAGCCTAGCAAATTTCCCTCAAAGGTAAGAATCAAACCCAGTACCTTCTTTCTGTGATGTAAACACCTTAACAATTATGCCACTCCCAATCCTTATGTTGAGTTAGCATCACTCTAGTAGCATAAAAGGATACAGCCCAGGTGACCAGAGTTTGATAACCAGCTCAGACACCTGAAGGAGTGACAGGGAGGATGAGTGTTCCCATCCACAGCAGAAAGATTCCTGGGCATCACTTTTCAAGCCCTGGTAGAGGCTGGGGCATGGAAGCCTTGCCACCAGACTGGGAAAGGTGCTGAGCAGATATACCTGCCATACAGTTTAGGTGGCAGCACAACACTCAATGTGGCCCTCACATAGCTCATATTAGGCTTACATCTAGGAAGAGTGCCAGCAAGAGGAGATGGGCAAGGAAGTTAAGTCAGCAGAAAAGTCCCTCATTATACAGCTGACAACATATCTGCAAAGCTCATTTCTCCTGAATATAACCTTTAGATTGTCCACAAGACGACAGGGGCATCTTCAGACCAGGAGGTCTCCCAGAAATGACAGAGGCCATGAACCCTAGGGCCTGCAGGATTTTTCTTGCAGATAGCTAGGTTCTGGTGGCCATTTGAATAAAACACTCTGTCAGATAGGCTTGTTTTTATGGAGTGAGGAATGCCATCTGGGATGCTGTGTCCAAGCTTGCTCCCAGAAATACAATCTTTTGACTGGGGACTAATTCTGATTTATTTTCGTTGATTGTGTACCCCAGGGAGGTCAGAAGGTTTGTTTTTTTTTTTACAAATGTCAAGTGCTGCAGCAGCATTTCCTGACTGCCTGAATCAGGTAGTCGTCCAAGTACAGGTACATTTGAATATTTCTCTGTCTGCAGTAAGCAATGGCTGGAGCCAGGCATTTTGTGAATACTCTGGGAGCAGTGGATAAGCCAAAGGGAAGTGCAGATAACTGATAATGCATAGATCCTGCCCTGAAGTGTAGTTATTTCCTGTATAAGTCCCTTATAGGGATGTGCAAATAGGCTTCATTTAAGTCTAGGGTGACTAACCAGGCATCCTTGGCTAGTACAAGTAGAAGATGCTGCAGGGTGAGCACTTGGAATTTTGGTACCACCAGGAAAGTATTGAGAAATGAAAGATCTAGGATTGGACGCCAAGTGCCCTCTTTTCTGGGTACCAGGACGAGTCTGGAATATAATCATTGACCTGTCTGTTCTGCAGGAACAGGTTGAATTGTCCTTGTATAGAGCAGGGATTGGACATGGTTTTGTGCCTCTGCCCACTGGTTTGGAGGAAGGTCTGGGAACCCTTTTGGGATTGGCAGTGAGTGGAAGTAAAATTTGTACCCCTGGGATACAATGCTGAGGACCCATCTGTCTTTGGTGATGGAAATCCAGTTTTTTCATGAAGGGCAAATTTTCCTCCTAGGGGCACAAGCAGTTGGGCAGAGTTGGGGAGTGGAGATGATAAGCCATTGAGAATTCTTTCCATAAGGAGGTGGGGCTTAGCACTCCCTGCTTTAGAGGTGGAGGGACTCCATTGCTTAGATCTCTGCGTACCCTGAGACTGTAGTTTGGGGGGTCTGTTACCCCTGGGTCTAGTCTGAGATGGCCTTGAGGGGGCTGGAAAGGACCAATGTTTCGAGGGGCAATGCCTACTGAATCTAGGAGGCTGTACTTGCAAAGATTCTTTAACTGTCTGCATAGATTTAGGTTTTTCTTCCATCTTTAAGAAACTCTTCTGCTTTGGTGCCAAACATTGTCCTTGTTCAAAGGAGTGCCTAATAACTTTGATATGACATGGTCTGCCAAAGTCTGCTCCTTTAGCCAAGCATGCCTTCTCAGTACAGAACCAGTGACTGCTGCCCTGCAAGATGCTTATAAGGCATCAAAACCACATAGCAATTTATGTTTGCTGACTTGGCTTGCAAAATGAATAAGCTCTTGCAATTCTTTGTTTTCTGTAGTCTGTAAAGGTTGCTATTTTTTGCTTAATAAGTTCCATAACAAGCTGTTGGTACTTCAGCATGTGAAACTGACAATTCAAAGCCCTAATGGTGAGAGATGCAGAGGTATATACTTTCTTACCTCATCTGTACAAAGCTCTGGAATGCCTGTCTGAAGGGGTGGGATTCTTAGCTGTAGTAGCATTGATACCTTTAGGCTCCTGGGAAATCATCTCTGGATCAGCAGTAGGATTTTTTGAAAAGGAATTTGTGAGAATCGGGTACTCTATAGTACCTGTATGGTTTCCTAGGAGCAGGGGGTAAAGTATCAGGAGTAAGACTGGATTCCATAAAGATATAACCTCCAGGACTTCGGGTATTGCTAAAGGCCTATGTTGTGGCATATCGAGAAATTCTGAGTCTCTTTTTTGGACTGAAGATAGTCTTGGCATTCCCAATGGAAATGCTCATTTAATGTACGTAAGGTTTGTCCTCTGGAGGAGAGGCAGAGGGAATGGATTCCTCTGCATCAGAATCCTCATAAGCAGGTAAGGGCATGCCTTCATAATCAGATACCTCAGAGTCCTCGGACTCTTGGTCTGTTGAAGCTGCAGGGGACTGGTCTCCTTTTCTCTTAGCAGGGGAAGGCTGTCTTCCCCTAATCAGCATAATAAGGTCTTCTGCCATTTATGCATTTGATGTTGTGGCAAGGAAGCAGGTGCATGCGCTTCGGTCGTCTGTTTTCTAAGCGTAGCTCATACTCTTGGCATTAGAAACTTGATAGTTTTAGACAGAACTGAAGACGCGAAAGAAGTCGTCAGTTTGTGTCAATCACTAGTGCGAAGAATTTCCTCTGAAGCTGGTGCCTGCTCAGCAGTTCCAGACCCATCCAAGGCAGAGATATCTGCAGGTTCCATAGTCAAAGAGTCTTGCGGCATACTGGACTCTGAACGGGTCTCGGGAGAGACCTGCGAATCCAATGAAGCGGGCATCAGGGGCTGCGAAAATGCCTCACTGAGTACCCGCGAACTGGCGACTAGCTTAATGGAAACGTTGTCGGCAGCTTGGGACCCGTGTGGTCTTTCTCTGCCTTTATCCGTACGTTTTTTTCAGATCGGTAGTTGGATGGCTTACCGAAGCCATATCGGAATATGGAGTGTTTAGTGACAATTAGAGCCCGACAAATGGTTCGGGCGTTGAACAAGGCACAAAACTGACAGCGAGGTACATCGTGGTCTGGGCCTAAACAGATGAAGCAGTAAGAATGAAAATTTCAGTGTGGTATTTGCTTTACACAGGCAAGACAATTGTTAATTTTTTCTGACATCGGTTATAGCTAAAAAAAAAGGATCCCCAACGGGATATTTAGCTTTAGAAGACTTCAGGATGATTCAATTCGTAAACTAAAAACTTAGGAAGCGGCCAACCAGCACTTGTGCAAACTGCTTCTTCTTCTCAGCAAGAAAGACTGATTTAATGACATTGGCTGCCTGTTTTTATACCCCTGACGAACTCCTGACAGTCCTGGAGCGACAGCAACCGACGAAGAAATACTAAGTCTCTGGTATTCGGGCCGACTGAGGGCTGCCACCTGCAGGCAGATAACCCAAGTGTGATGACTGCAACAGTGAAACACAAAGAACATCTAACCTGAGCTGATCTACCTTGGTACTAGTAAGCTTTGATTGTATAGAGAGTTATATTCCAAAGGCCAGGAGTCTGCAACCTGCGGCTCTGGAGCCGCATGTGGCTCTTCCACCCCTATGCAGTGGCTCCCTGTAGCTTTTAAAAAATTAATGGCCACTCTATGGCACAGCACACACACACACACACACACACACAGAGAGAGTAATCGAACAACAGACTTTAAATATTGCTCCTAGAAACTTGCTAGAATAACATGGTTTCTGTTGCCATGCATTCCACACACAATGACAGCGATCAAACGATCCCCTGGCAGCAGCATCATCTCCTGAAAGGTTTCCCTATCTCTCATACCTCTCAAAGTCTTGCCACAAGAATGCTGGACAAAGCCACAAATAAAGGGGAACAAAGGAAGAAAAATAGGGACAGATTTTAAATATTGCTCTTGTAAACTTCTTTTATATTTAGTATTATAACTATATATAAAACTGTATACGCTGTGTTATCTTCATTTCAGAGGACAAATAGATTTTGTTGCTCCCGATGAATTTTATTTGGTGGGAGAGGGGCCAAAATTGGCTCTTTTGATAGTGAAGGTTGCAGACCCCTGCCATAGGCCATCCTTCCAGGCCTTATTATAGCTTTTGCTTGATAGTAAAGGGTCAATGTCTTACCATTTCTCATAGTATGCATGCGGTGCGCTTTTCCATGTGCAGTGTACTTTCGCATAACCCAAGCACACAAGAGCAGTGTAGTTTATTACTGATTTTTATTTTTTTTATTTAACATTTGCTGACCGGGAAAGTCCGTCTAGGTTCCACAGATCCTGTTTTCAGCGGTGGCCCGGGGAGAAATGCTCCAGAAGTATGTCTTTAGAATGTTGGAGGAAACCGGAGTACCCAGAGAAAACCCACGCAAACACAGGGAGAATATGCAAACTCCACACAGAAGGCACCCCAGCTGAGAATCGAACCGGAGAACCTCTTGCTGTGAGGCGACAGTATTAACCACTGCGCCGCCCAACATTGATATTAATATATGATACTACAACACTGATATTAATCAGATCCTGTTTTGTTTGTGATAATACTTGTGCTGTGCCTATTTACCACATAAAGCGTACTACTGCACAACCCATCTACTATTGTGGACCAAACTTTATGTTAAAGCTTCACTATTAAATTTTTTACTCCTCCAAGTAGTCACACTGGCATTAACTTGGACAGGATACTGCTGGTTATCCAGCATCAAAGTCTGCCCAATAGCATCACCTGGTGGCCGGAAAAGCACCCTATTGTATTACTTGATCCAGCTGAAGCCTCAAATAACTTCTATAGTCACTCTGCATAGGTCTGTTAGTTCTACCGCGGACGAGCCATAGCTCTGCCCTCTGCCTACTTTTTTTTCTAGTAGTCTAACTTGTCTTTACAGCCCTTTCAGCCTTGTAGTCTAACTTGTCTTTACAGCCGTTTCAGCTTTCTATGCTCTTTCACAACCCTACCTAACCCTGTAATCTCACCATCTTTTTTTTTTATAATCCTAAGGTGGGCATAAGAAACACCGCACCGGTCCCAATAAGTAACCTCCTGCTTGTGGCCCCATTGAACAAGAGACCTCTCAAGCTCCTATTTACAAGAAATTTAAAGGTTAAGTTCAACATAAAAGAATTAACACTACACCAGGGTTGGCAGTGGAAAAAGTGTTTTCTAGTGGCAGATCCCATTAGCTATCCAAGTGAAGAACCCATACTGTAGCCCTCCCCAGTTGCTTGCTCTCTATCTGGCCCCACCAACCACCTTTGTGCAGTCCTCTTAAAGTCTTCATAGTTGTTAGCTGTTAAACTCTACTCCTGGATAAGTGTTATAAGTAAACAAGCCTCAGCCAAGTCTATTCTTCCCACTTTAAACATTGGCCTACTTTTATTTCCCCCCCAATTAAACTCACTTTTTTGCCACACAGCTTACAGATTGATTCTGTAGTCACTTACCTGCACGGTTTAGTGCAGCCCTGCTCCATTCGACCTCGCAAACGCCAGGGCTCACTCCACTCCCCTACCAGCCCCCACTACTCATAGATTTATTCCTAGCGCAAATCACCTGACACTTCCATACACACCACTCGCTCACACACACACACACACACACACACACACACACACACACACACACCTCTACAATAGCCACACCCACACACCACTAGGCTAAACACCCCCTCCCCTCTACCTACCCACTTTTTAAACACAATCATCTACTCCTCTAGTAAACACTGCACACACCTTTCACTCCCCCCACCCCCATCATGGCAACACATAGCTCTCTCTGACACACCATGACTCACACCACCCACTCCCACCACTATTCCATACCCATACTCCTACTCTCCTTAACCACCTCTCTTTCTCACCACTTAAAATCCACTCATCAATCTGCACTGCAGGAGAACCCCCACCTCTCCCCAAACATGCAACCCCCCCCATACAAATATACACTCTCCCAGTCACCCATCCCCCTTCTCTCTTCCAACTTGCCTCCACTCCTTTACACCTCACAACCCAAAAAACACCCCATCCTCAGACTTCACTTCCCAACTGTATTCTAATTCTACCTTAAAACCATTACCAACATAGCAGCTCAACTGTTGCTAGGTGGGGACATCGACCCTAACCCTGGCCCAAAAACTATCCCCAAGAACCCACCCAACTCGCACCTCCCATTTAAGCATAAACACACTGACATACTTACACTAAACCTGAATATTCTGCCATCTCCACCTACAACCCAGACATAATGACCATCACAGAAACATGGCTTAAGCCCCATATTAAAGACAATTCTTTAACCTCACCTGGCTATAATATACTAAGAGCACAAAGAAGAGGTGGAGCATCACCCTTCTTTATAAATCCAACTTAAGTCCAGCTCCTACAAAAAGAAACCCCAAATTTTAACAATGCTGAAACCCTATTTGCTAAACTCCTTCTTAGCCAACACAAACAACTAAACCTACTCAGCATATATATACCACCAGGGGAAAACCTTAATACCCTAGAATCTATACTTGATTGGGCTTCCCACACCCATTTTCAAGAGACCATAGTCCTAGGCAGGGCCGGTGTTAGCATTTTGGGGGCCCCCAGCAAATGTCAAGTTGGGGGCCCTCCTAGGCACTTTTAGTCTAAGTATCACTCTATCACTGCTACCCCTCCTAAGCAACCTTTTAGTTCATGCTGCACACAGACGCAGTGGTACAGCGGTAGCGTTGTTACCTCACAGCAAGAGGTTCTCCCGTTCGTTTCTCGGCTTGGCCTGGGAGTGCCTTCTGCATGTCCTCCCTGCGGTTGGGTAGCATTCGAAAGACATGCGTGCGTAAATGGGCGTGCCTTCATTGAAGGTTGGGTGTCGAGCTGGCACCTTGGCATTTTGTAAAAATCTACTACCAATCATTAGCGGACCGGAGTTTCGCTGTGGCGACCCCTTACCAGGAAAAAGCCGAAAGACAAACAACAACAACGCAAAGACTGACCTGTAGCTACAATGCTCTTACATTACAACAGGCCTATGTACCACACTATGTTGGCCCATTGCCATTATAGAGGGACATTTACAGTTACTAGCATTTAGCTGCAACAATGATGCATTACAACAACTCTACATATAGGTCTGGACTTAGGTGAAATGGTGCCCTAGGCCAACTGTTTCAGCCTCCCACAAAATACACTCGCACAATCCAGTTCTTCTCCCTTTCTTGGGCTCCCCATTCCATACACTTTACTTTTTTTTCTTCCTTTCCCACATTTTGCCTCCCTCTTCAGCTTTTTCAAAAATACACAACTTTCTATGTATTCTGAAGTGCATTTGAAAGTTTGTTTTTCTTTTAACACAACCTTTTCATCCAATGATGTCTTGAACAGAAATTATGATTAAGGAAAGAAATTCTGTGTTTTGTTCAGCTTTAGTTTTTCTTGCATCCTTTCATCATACCTTTCCTGACCAAGACAGCAATAACCATTTAGGAAACAACTGAAATAAGCCAGGGCCTAAGAAGTCATAGGGTTATAGATGCTCTGGGGTACATTTTAGAGGATTTCCCCAACCTTTTAATCCAATGGTGACCTAAACAAAAAACATGAGTATGAAAAGAATTGCCAATTATGTCTTCTTTGAAAGAAACAAAATCAGTTGTGCCCAAGGCTTAATGTTCAAAGCTGACAAAATAGTAGCTCACAATAAACTAACAAGCCACTGTTGTGAGGATACACAGGTCTTAATCTGGGAATACTACCTGCTTCTCTACCCCTCCCCCTCCCCAGAAAAAAAAGGACAGTCACTATCTATACATCCTTCTGGTGTTAGACTGGGATGAAAGCAGAGATTAAAATTGCCACAGTCATGCATTTGAAGTGACTGCTGTCATACATACACATCACATGCCTTCTCAGCCTTAACCCCTAAAGGTAGCCAACTGTATATGTGCCTGATGTGTGCCTGTGAGGAAAGTGAAAAGAAAACTAATAATTTCAGTAATGTATTCTAATTTGTTGCTCCTACACAGTACACTTGCACCTACACAAGCTATAGTAACCATGTTTGTATGTCTCTAAGGTCTCTGAGAAAAGTAAATGAAACATTGACTACACTGTCCTCAGCCCAAACACAAACTATAAATGAACTCCTGTGCATACCTCTAAGGTATGACTGTGATAAAAGTGAAAGTAATAACAACATAATTCCCGCAAACCCCCATAACCTAAAGCAGCTTTCTGTGCACACACATCTAAGCAGGGCAGGTTTTAGAATGGGGGTGCTTGAGAGCAGAGCCCATTATTAAATTTATCCTAACAGGGTCATATCACAATCCTGTTGAGTTAGAGAGTGTAATCAGAAAATTAATATGTTTTTTTTTATTCCTCATTTTTCCCCAACCAGCGACAGGTTTTGTGGGGCCCCCACACAGTCAATGATAATTACTGTATCCATTTACATAGTCTGGGGAGTGAGGGCCACCAGACTTGTAAAAACCTAAGCGTCTGAATGTTCTGTGATATATTTTATGCCTAACTTTTTGAAATACAATTACTTGTTAACTGCATTTTTTACTGATACCTAGAAGAATAATGTATGGTTCCTGGCTTTACTGGGTGTGTGCACAGATAAAAATCAGTTATGACATGCACACACATGCATTAGCCATAGCAACACTAGTTCTGTACTTATTTCTGCAAATAGCAATACATTGCTCAATACTGGTACTGCCACACCAGATCAGAGACTGCTGTTTAGAAATCGTCAAACAGCAGCAGGGATAAGTCAGCTTTTGTTTACCTGGTACTGCCACACCAAATCAGAGACTGCTGTTTAGAAGTGGTCAAACAGCAGCAAGGATAAGTCACTTTTTGTTTATCTGGTGTTATCTGGTACTGGTACTGCCACACCAGATCAGAGACTGCTGTTTAGAAGTGGTCAAACAGCAGCAAGGATAAGTCACTTTTTGGTTACCTCATTGAGGAATAATGGATAGCTGTGACTGTCCCTGATTTCACAGACCTTCCCTGATTTTGCTTATAATCTTGCTCTTTCAAAAAAATTTAATTTGCTGGTAAATCACTCAGGATTACAGTCAATAAATCCATACATCAGCGTTTTATATTTCTTATTGTCCAAAAATGCATGTTGATGCAAAAGGTGTTATTCTATTACATTTTAAGTGAATTAGAATAATATTGAAAATGTGTTCCTGATTCTGAACCTTTATTCTGCAGTTATGTTTGGCACTGCACTGAAATCTTCAGCAAAGAAGTTGATAGTTATAGTATCTGGTATTTTGCCAGTATTTATAAAAACTCTGAAAAAGAAAAAAAATTACTAGAGATTGGAAGCATCAGCTCTTTTTAAAATTCAAGGTTTGCACGGAGATCAGTCACTCTGGGCTGCTGATCTCTCTGGTGCTTGCCTATATCATGTTCATTATTAGTTTTATCCTAACAGGGTCATATCAAAGCCCTATTCAAGTTAAAGTGCATAACCAGGAAATTAATACAGTTTTTCTCCTCATTTTTCCACAACCAGAAGAAGCTTTTGTGGGGCCCCACACAGTCAAGGATGATTACGGGGCCCCTCCCTGCAGCCATTGGTATTACAGGCACGTTAGGTATGATGTTAGTTTTAGCACAGAGAAGGCCCACCAGCAGGGTTTTACTAAGCCAGGGGGCACTATGTCATTGGTAAAATATTTAATGAAATTGTGAAGGCTGTTACTATAACCAGAGAAATCTTTGAATTGTAAAGGAGATACAAATAAGAGTTTATACCCTCTTGGTTTATTAAGTATAAAGAACTGCTGTACTATCTTTTATTGGTTTGGCAGATATGGTACAAAATATCAAGAACTTTCTGTGGTTGGGGGCCCCCAGCGACCGCAGGGTTCGCTGGTGCCTAAAGCCGGCTATGGTCCTAGGCGATGTCAACATCGACTTGAACAATATTCACTCACCAACTGCCACCAACCACATCAACCTATATAGTTTCACTCAGCTCATACACACACACACACGCACACACGCACACACACACACACACACACACACACACACACACACACACACACACACACACACACACACACAGATTGACAAGACCACCAAAAGAGAATCCACCCTAGACTGGATCCTCACCAACCAGCCCAACACTGCCCATCAAAGTGGCACATTGCCCAACTCACTCTGTGACCACAATCCAACTTTTCTACCACCCTCCCTACTAATGACCCGATGCCGGAAAAACCTCCACAGAGCATTTCTCAGAAACCCTAAAATTCTGTAACTGGGACCCCTCAAAACTCTCCCTCTTGACAATGCAGTCAAATACTTTAACGCCACATACCTAGGTATACTAAACCAATTAGCCCCTCTCAAAACAATTAGGGTTCCTAATAACCCCACCCCATGGCTAGAGGGATCCACAAAAACCCTACTAAAGGATAAGGATAAAGCTTGGAAATTATTGTGCCAATACAAAACATCCAAAACTAGGCAAACCTTTTCTGAACTCAGGAATAAAGCGAAAAAAAAAACAAGTCAAAATGGACAAACAAAACAACTATATTTCCTTACAAAGGAAATACAGTAACAACTCAAAGAAATTCTGGGCTGCAGTGATCATCATCCTCCAGCCTGGAAAAGCCACCACACCACCGCCAAACATCAAAGGCACAGACCATGGCATACTCTCAAGTTTCAACAACTATTTCACCTCCTCCATACTGAAAATCATAAATGAGTCAACACCCTCAAACCAACCACAACCCCACAAAATCCCAAACTAACTCCATCCCCTTCTCACTCAAAACAGTACCAACATCAACCATTCAAAAACTCTTAGCAAAACTCAAACCAACCACTCTCGCAGTCTAGAACCTACCAGCCGAATACTTCCAAATTGCATCCAAAGCCATAGCTTACCCAATCACCATACTAATTAATAGATCTAATTCTGAATGCATCGTCTTCTAGTGGAAATCCTAATACATCATCCCCCTCCACAAAGCGACTCGTCTAGTGACCTCTCCAACTACCATCCCATTGCAATCGTATCACCCCTATCAAAGATTCTAGAGAGATGCATCCACCACCAACCCCTTATCCACCTACTATCCAACAGTCTACTAAAACAAACATGGATTTACACCATTCCATAGCACAACCACTGCCCTAATTAACTTTTCTAATACCATAAACCCATACAGGAACCGAGGAAAACTTGTCTCCGCCACTTTCCTTGATTTATCCAAAGAGTTCGATACAGTTTTCCACAACAAACTCCTTGCCTGTCTCTCTAAAGTTAACCTCAGAAATTCCTCCCTCCACTGGTTTAACAGTTACCTTAGCCACTGCTCACAATCTATCAAATGGGTCAACTCCCTACCCCCTCACTCCCTATCACATCCCTCAAAGGTTCAATCCTAGGCCCCCCTTCTCTAACATATTTACAAACTCCACCTAGCAACCAGTACCGTAGACATTGTCCAATATGCAGACATCCATCTTCTACAAAGTAAAGCCCACGAATATTTCACTGAAATAGAGAAATGGCTAAATTATTGCCAACTGATACTAAACAAAAAAGTTACTATTATTGTCACTCAACTAAACCCAATGACCCCTCCTCCTCCATACTCTCAGCTAACAATACCCTCATCATCCCAGTACCAGAGGCCAAGCTATTAGGTGTCACTATCGACCAACAACTTAAATACAATAAGCACATATCCCAAACTATCTGTGAAGTCCACAAAAAGCTAGGATGCCTCTATCGTAGCAAACCGTTCCTAACCTCCGAATCTAGAACTACCACAGCTAGAACTCACCTATTATCAACATTACTATTACCTGATGTCATGGAAGAGGGGACAGCGGCCACCACAGGACCCAGGACTTTGTTAATCAGGCTGACTGAGGGCAACCTGCCAGCAGATTACCCAAATGCAATGACTGCAACAGTGAAACATGAAGAACATCACCCTTCCTTCTGACCTCAGACTATAAAATCTCCCAACCACATTCAAAGACCTCCTTAAATCCCACCTTTATGCTATACCTCTTTGCAACTGCCATGACCCCCCCTGAATTAACACCCCTTGATAGAAGGGCACCCCGAGACCTCTGTTACTTACGATGTATAACTTTGTAAATAGGTACATACTCTGACTACCTTATTTTCAAATATTGTGCAAATACTGTAAGTTTTGGTGAACTGCTGATTGAGCTATGAGATTATACTGTATATGACTATTTGCTTCCTAACTGTTCCTGCCTTTTACATGTTAACATTCTACTACTGTTAACCATTGACTATTACTGCAAACAACTGTAACACCTGCCTAAAATGTCAGCATTCTACTACATGTTAACCTTTAATAACCTATGTACTTCAATTGTAACATCTTGGAGCTTTTCTCCCCAGGACTCTATTGAAAATGGGCACTAGATGTCAAGTCGGACTATCCTGGTAAAACAAATGTTAAATAAATAAATGAAGAAAGCATTAGTTTTGAGGCTTACTCAATCCTTGTGTAAAACAAGAACGTATTCTAGCACACAAAAGCACATGCAGTTCTAACATCCTAGCTAAAGACAGGTCCAGCAAAGCACTTTTCCACCTAGATACATAGATCGTTTGTCTATAATGATGTAAGATCTAACATCTAAGATCCTCAGAGTAAAGACTGCAATGTATTATAATTTGACCATCCATGTTGTGAGCTGTAGGGTTTGCTGAGGTGTGTGTATATGAGGGACCTCGTTTTCTAAGTCCAAAGCTAAACAAATCTTAGCAGCACTTGTTGATACCCCACCACCACCACCTCCACGAGAAAGGAGATCTAGTGCTGTCTGGGCAAAAAAGGAGTGCTATTTTAAGCATCTGCACCTTTTAGATCACCCTATCGAGCAATGTGCTGCAAGTGTAAGGGCACAAACATACACACTTATCCAGCTTATGGAGAAAGCAACTCTGGCTCAAGCTTCGTTGCAAAGATTTCTTGAGCAAAACCAAATTAGAGGTTTGTTTTGTAGATATGCAAAAACAGGTCCATCTGAAGGATTTCCCATTTCTGCACTATATGGAGGAAGACCCTGCAATGTAACATCAACATATGAGGTTCTTCCACTGTCTGGCTCAGAAGGTCTCCCACTGTGTTCACCTGTTATAATGTAGGCTGCCTTGATGGACATTCAGTATTTTCTTATAAGTTTCCACAAGGTCTTTGCTGGCCTGCTGAGTTTGCATGACCTTGTCCCATTCCAACAATCTGAGATACATCATAATGGAATTAACATCACTACATCAACAGCTTGGTTAAAGTCCTTACAGCCTGAATGGTAGCTAGCATTATCCTTCACAGTAGCTTCCTTGATAAAAAAAAGAATGAAGGGGATCTGCTTGTCCAGACAATGTGCCCACACAGACTGTAAAGTACCATTGAATTTTCCTCATTAGGAACCTGGCATTAGGCCATAAAGCCCATGGCCTTCAGGAAATTCCTGGCTGTGGCAAGTTTCTTAGGTTCATAGGCAAGTACCAGGCTAGCTGCCCTTAAGGGCCATTTTAAGTCAACTCAATTTCCCCTTTGGTGCACGAATTAATGTATCCCATTTGGTTAGATATTGGCCTTACCCAGCCCATGGTGGATAACTATACATTACCCCCAATGAAAATAAATGGGATCACACTATAGACCATTTCAGGGGACACTTGCATGGGATTAAATCATAGATGAGCTGCCTCTGTCCATTAGTAGCACAGGGGACAGACCTGGAGTAAATTTTCTGTTTCTCATCCATAGATCCAAGTTGCTCTCGAATACAGACAGGGATCAACTTTGTTTTATGTGGACAGGGAGTCTATTTCAGATCAGCAATATCCTCTACCAAACATACACACCCTACCAAATTGTCCTGTTGGCGTTGCAAGAGAGGTCTATACCCCTAGATGAAGTATTTCTGACACACTTTCACTTCCTAAGGTGCAGTAAATCCATCAGCAATGGGTCAGAGGATGCCTTCTATGCCAGACACAGATCACCTCTTAGCAGTATGTAGGATACAGACTATTGTGACAGGGCTTTGAGTCGGTCCATGTAAGGCATAATCTTTAGTTCTTTTATCCTTTTAGTAAGGTATTTCAGAGGACATTCCAGTTGTTGCATGTGTCTGAACAGATGCATGCCAATGGGGGTATTATATTCAATAACTGGCCTAATGTGGGCTGAGTAAAGAGGTGCAATGGCATCCCCTAATGTAGGCACAATCCCTTTGTTTACAAGCTGCGCAATATAAAGACTTTCTTACAACAATGGCACATGTTGGTTATAAGTTAGGTCAC
Source organism: Protopterus annectens (assembly GCF_019279795.1). Classification (NCBI taxonomy): domain Eukaryota; kingdom Metazoa; phylum Chordata; order Ceratodontiformes; family Protopteridae; genus Protopterus; species Protopterus annectens. Next base: position 29,883,023 of record NC_056725.1, read on the forward strand.
TGCCCACACAAGTTCCCAAATCATGAACAACTGGGTCAACTCTCAGAGGTGTATTGTTAGTGTGGTATTTCCATGGGATAGATGACCTCACAAAGGATACAATAATGGATTTTGTGGCAATTAGTTTCAGTCCATGATTTTGGCCCCAACTACTTATTTGGGAAGAACCTTCCCGCAGGATAGCAAAGTCAACTAGGGATCCAATAACTGCTCCTATCTTGCAGTCATCTGTAAACTTAGTCAGCCAGAGCTCTTTGAGACATTTGCTTTTAACTCAGAAAAGTAGATGCCAAACAGGAGAGGTCCTAGCCAAGAATCCTGGGAGATTCCGCTGGTGATTGGTCTGTCAAATGCAGGAAGAATTATTGGAAGCTGGGAGGAATGCCTAGATGAGGTAATTGGAAAAATCACACTTTGGGAGAGCTCTAAGCATGACTTTTGAAAGCTGAGGGTTAACCCCTAAGTAGTGCAGAAACTCCACAGTAGATAGAGCCCTGGAACACAATCACCAGAAAGGTTATCAGAATTAGGCACTCCTCCAGTTATAGGAAGATAGGTATACCCTTAATTTTGCAAAAGGCTTTCACAGCAGTCAGGCACTTTATTAAAACTCTTACAGTTGGGAAGAGCCCAAAGGACAATAATGTAAATTGACAGTGCCAACTCCTGGGATGTACTTATGATCTTTATAAATAGGAATGCAGAGATGCATTGGGATGTTACACGGTGCCACAGATGTTGTGTTTTTGGCAATGGAGAGTATGGTTATGATCTGGTCTTGGAGATACCAGATAAAGGACTAGTGATAGGTATGCCTTGGGGTATATGTCTGATGGGGATGGGGGTGACGTTTGCGCCATATCTGTCTGCTAGTAGGGTGGCGATGTTCTCAGGGTCAGTATGAGTGGTACCATTCACTACCAGTTCAGCACAAAGAAGGGACTTCCCTTTTACATTTCTGACGTGTCGAAGAATGCCTTGCAATTATTAGAAGGATATATGAGGGATTGGAGGTGAAAATTAAAGTGTGTGGGGTCCTGTCTGATAACTTCTGCTTGAGCAGAGGAACAGGGCAGGGTTGTACTCTCTCCCATTTATTTGCATTATAATTAAAACCACTGCCAATGAAAATAAGGGACTCAGAAATTCAAAGATACAACTGGTATGGTAGTCAAGAAAAGCTGGCTCAATTTCCAGATGATATTTTATACCTGACAAACCCAGAAAGGCAACAGTGTTGTGGAACATTTTGGGACAGTTTAAAAATCTTTTTGGGATACAAAATTAATGAAGCTAAAACAAAGGCAATAGCGGTAAATCACGTACCCACACACAAATTGGTTCAGCAATCTTCTTATTCATGGAGGCATGACAAAATGAAGTATTTAGGAGTATGTACTGAAATGCTTCTGGTGTGGCAGATAAGGATATGTGGGGAGACGCTAAAAAAAAAAAAATTCAAAAACTGAAAAAAATGGAAGCTTTGTTATATGGATAGTAAGAGACAAGCAAGTCGAACAATATTTAGTCCCTTTAGTCTTGTACACAGGTAAGGTACATTTTTATCAACCAGAGGAGAAGTTGTGGATAGCAATTAATGAAGAGCTAAAGGACTACCTGGGAGGGGAAGACAGCAACGGTCAATTGGGATACGATGATTCTTCCAGTAGAACAGGGCAGATTGGGATTATCCAATTATCCAATTTGAAGGGGTATTTCAGAGCTACACAGTTAAAACCTCGATACATAGCACAACCAGAAAAATATAATTCAAAGTGGAAAGGGATTATGTTGAAATAGGGGGGAAGCTCAAGAAACAAGGAGTCTGGGATTTTGCATGCAGGCATTTAAGGAGAAAAAGAATAATCATACAGAATATTATATCCATAACGAAAAAGTATTCTAAGAACTAAGCCAACATGGGAATGGAGAAAGGAGATTCTGCAAATAGTGATGACTGAAATTAGGGATATAGACAACAGGCAAGAGGGGGCTGGAACTTTTTGCATAAAACTGGCAAAGGAACCAAGGTACTGGGAGCAAATAACAGAGAGGGAAAGACGACAGAATGGGAAGGTGCCACGAATTTATTTGGACTGCAGGTTAGAGATTGCCCTCCCTATCAAGGATTGATATCAGATTATAGGCAATGAGAAAGTAATGGGGGGGGGGGGGTCCTAAACGAAAGACCAGCACTGGTAGAGTTTTTAGTAGAATCTAGAACAGAAGATGCCATTAAAAAAGAAACAATTAGTAGTGCAGATAAAATATTGCATGATAACTATAAGAATCAATCAGAGGAGGTTAGAAAGGATTGCTAAGGGAGATTGGATAAACAATTCACAAAGAAACAATGGGAGAATATATATACATGTATCCCAAATATGCAATAAAATCTAGAAGATGTAGGATTTTTGCTTGGAAATGTTTACATAGATATTTTTATACCCCAAGTGTGTGCGTCTTTTGACTTTATCCCGGTTAGGGGCGCCACAGCGGAACTCCGGTCCGCTAATGACTGGCAGTTGAAGTAGACTCCAAATAATTTTTCCTCAGGTAGACAGCAAATACTGGAGATATGACAAGGAAGAAAGACGTTAATTGGAAACATTTTCTGGGACTGCAGTGAGTTGGCAGACAAAGGACTCCCTGTGGGATGCACTGTTGGAGATGCGGAATGGACAGATTGGTGGCACGAGGAAAATGAGTTTTCTGAGCTACGATACAGAATCAGAACTGTCTAGACATGGTAAGGCCTTGCTGTTGCTAATTATGGTGGCTGCCAAAAAAAGCAATTACTACAAAATGGAAATCAAATTCTAAACTAACTACATTAGAAGTAGTGAATATAGTAACAGTGATAAACCAAATGGAACTGATATCTTTAGAAAAGGGTAAGCGCAAACTACATAGGAAAAAACGGGAATTGTGGGAACAATACATCCAAGGGAGAAATGAGGTTTAAAAGAAGGCAGGACTAAAATGAGCTATGTAATGTTTGACTGAAAACAATTGGGTTGATAAGTGAAGTATAATGTTTCCAACTGGGAGTGTGTCAGTATGGTTTGTGATGTAAAATGCTTGCAACTAGGATTGTGTATGTGTGGTTTGTTTTCATTTACATAAATGTATGATTGCTTATGTCATAAGTGATGGTTCAATAAAGATGTTTGTGTAAAAAGGGGGAAGGAATTAATTTATGTAATGCTGTTTAGGTTACATGATTTTATATATATATATATATATATATATATATATATATATATATATATATATATATAAGTCTATATCACGTTGTCGAACTCTTAAAAGTTTGAACGTCATATGGTAGACACCATATGATCGAACTTTTAGTTCAAACGTTTCAACGGAGATCTCCGTACAGAGCGGAATGGGAAGATTTCCCTTTTCTTCACTGAAGTGGGATCTCGGAGTTGGAATATTCAAAAAGCAGGAGGGGGGGGCTTGCCCCCCTGCTTAAACCATTCAGGTAGTTTTTTTCTTTGGTTTACTTTTTTTTCATTACATGTTTGAACTTTTAAAAGTTCAGTCATATGGTGTCAACCATATGACATTCGAACTTTTAAAAGTTTTATTATATAATATAGACGCAATATAGAGCAATATTTGTGAAGGATAATGCTTGTTAATTTTAACTTGTTCATAAAGTTTGATTACTTTTATAAAAATGTAAATGTGTGTATATCAAGTGACAACTCAATAAAGGTATTTAAAAAAAAAAAAAAAAAAAAAAAAAAAGGGAATGCAGAGATGGATATAATTTAGGCCCAAGACTGCAGCATGGGCCCCTGAGTTTCAAAGAGTTAGCACTCAACTTTCCTCACTTGTCTAGTGGAAAACAGTTTTTAGTACTTAATAAGCACCTATTCAGGTATGTCTAAATGTCAGCTCCCAGTGTTTTCTCCTGTCTACCTGATGAATCTGGGCATCTTGGGGCAATGCAGCAATTGCCTCATGTACACAGACAACCTTCTCCTCCTACCACCCAACACTACAAACTGTGGGAGATGCACTTATATAGCCAAAATGGAAGCAAAGCTCTCTTCACCCAAGACTGGACTAGACAGTCAAGAGGAGAAGGTAAACACTTGCACCTCACCGCACTCATCACATAGTCCCTCAAAACCTACACCACCAAAACACACACATAGAAGCACAAAACACATGCCTACATTCACTGAGGCTCTCAATAAAAATCTGCCCAAACAACCGAGACCTCCAAAGCAGAAATACAAGCAACCTCCACCTCCTAACACAACCCAAATGACATATAGCCCACAAACTCAGTGTGGCACTCAACTACAGCCCATAAGGCATAACATACCCAACACTCTCATCATAGGTGACTCTACAATCAGGCACACTGATGTTCCACTCAACAGGCTAAACAAGGAAAAAGTTACTGTCAGCTGCCTGTCCGGTGCCAGGATCAGCCACATAACGCACGCACTCAGGTCACTCCACAAGTACAAATATGACTCTGTCATTGTCCATGTTGGTGTGAATGACCTGAGACATACCTCCCTGGACTACATGAAGAGAGACATGGAGAAGCTCTCCGATCTTGTAGCCCAGGCAGGTATGACCCTAGCCCTGAGTAGCATCCTATCACCCAGAATTATACCACAGTACACGGACAAAATGATTGACTTCAACAATTGGCTAAGCTTCTGGTGTCATTTTAAGGGAAGCCAGTATCTGTCTGCCTGGGATGACATGATCTGCAGACCACGATGGTTTGCCAGAGATGACCTGCACCTGTCGCCTTTGGGATTCTGGATACTGGCAAAGGCTCTTGCCACCCCTATAATGCCTTTTTAGGCAAGGTTCAAATGACAAATTCAACACCGTAACAGGTATAAGCAAGCAAAATCTGAGGGTAATGCTACTCAATTAAACCTCAAAATGCACTCACTCGAGGCACTCCTTAAAATGGAGAACATCGACATCTGTGCAGTGACAGAGACCTGGTTCAAAGCTCCAGAGAAAACCTCTGCATTACCAGGCTATAATTCATACCACACCTTTCGGACACCTAACCCGGACCGAAACACTAAAGGCGAAGGAGTGTCCATATTCATTAATGATGTCCACACCTCCAAGCTAGTTGCTCAGCATAACGCATCCGAGATTATTCAAGTGCAACTAACTCTGGGCAAGACCGCAATCCAAAAGGTAGCTTGCTACAGACCCCCCCCAACCATGCCCCAGGATTCCCACTCCTCTTTTCGTGATACACTGGAAAATATTAGGGTACAATCCAACACCCCAATAATCAGTGATTTCAACTACCCCACCATTAACTGGGAAAACTACTCATGTACCAACTCTTTTGCTCAACATTTTCTGGAATTCATAAATTCCAACGCCTTGGATCAACTTTATCCACACCCCCACCAGGGGCAGCAATATCCTAGACCTGGTCATTACCAATATGGGCGACCAGTGTTCCACACTACAGGTCAATTCCTCATTGGTCAGATCCGACCACAAGCTAATCACCTTAGACATCCACATCCCACCCCCCCCCACCTCCCCACTAGGGAAACAACCATAAAAAATTTCTCCAAAGCCAACTTCACACTACTTAAGACAGAAGTGGCAAACTTCACGACACCCATGCAGATAGACAATAGAGGTACGACTGCTGAATCCTACACAAATACATTTTATAAGCATATACATGGGTGCATGGATCATGCTATCCCTGACAGAACCAAGATGCTATCCTCCAGAAAAAGGAAGCCAATCTGGTGGTCTTCTGCCATAAACTCGACAACAGAAAGAAACTGTTGCAAAAAGAGAGTAAAATCCCAAGACTGGAGAACTCCCAGGTCAGCCTCAGTAGAAAGCTGAGATCCCTCATAAAATCTTCCAAAGGTAGTTATGAAAACAAAATCCTACTGATTCTAAAGACAACCACAAAGCATTCTATAGCTATGTCAAGAATTTCAATGGCACACTCAGATCTTTACAGCAAAATGGCACTAAATATACAGAACCAACTGATACTGCCAACATCCTGGCAGATAGGTTCAGTGCTATCTTTTACCTCCTCTCACCCGCTAAAGAGCTCATCTCTATACCGGAAGAATGCAAAGTTCCTGTAATCACGGCTGCACAGCTAAAAACCTCACTCTCCAAAGCCAAGAACACAGCATCCATGGGGCCTAACAACATCCCAGGCTGCATTCTACATGAACTACAGAATGAACTGGCACCCTACCCAAGTACCATGTTCAATCATAGCCTCATCTCAGGCTTTGTGCCCATTGAATAGCACACTGCAACGGTTATCCCACTCCACAAAGGGGGAGCCATGACAGACTCCAGGAACTACCGCCCCCCATTAGCCTGACAAGCCTGGTCTGCAAGGCCATGGAACATATCATCATGGAACTCATAAACAAAGACATTGGTAATCTCCAAACTCTGGACCCCCACACAGTTCGGGTTTGTTAAAGGCAGATCATGTCTCCTAAACCTGACAGACTTCTTTGAAGCAGTCATCAAAGCCACAGATGAGGGTAAGGTGGTTCACACAGCCTATCTAGATCTCACAAAGGCTTTCAACACCATCCCCCACTCTGGAATTATAGATAAACTCACTAAACTAGGTATAAATCCCTATGTCACAAGATGGATTGCCAACTAGCTTACTGACAGAACCCACACTGTGAAAGTAGCAGACTCCAAATCCGACTGCAGACCAGTGACAAGTGGAGTAACACAGGGTTCAGTCCTGGGCCCTCTCCTGTTTGGTATCTACTTCTCTGAAGTACAGGCTAACAGAGAAGTTCTTTGGCTAACTAAGTTCGCAGATGACTGCAAACTAGGAGCCATAATCAAAACTCCTAACGATGTGGACATCCTACAAAAGGGCTTCACTGAGACAGATGCCTGGTGTCAAAGCCATGGCCTCAAACTCAATGCCAAAAGGTGCACTGTCATCCCCTTTGGTAAAACTCTGTACCCATGAACTACCACATAGGCGGTAGTCTACTTAACACTGAATGTGCGATGAGACCTTGGGATACAGGTGGGACAGTAGTTTCTCCTTTGATAATCACATCACCACAGTGGTCTGGAAATCCTTCTATGTGGCACACCTCATCACAAAAGGTTTCTCATCCAGAAAAGAAGAGGTCATTGTTCCCCAATATGGAGTACAATGCCCCTTTTGGTATGTACCTCACAAGACATCTACAACAACTGGAAAGGCCGCAGAAATACCTCACAAAGAGGATTACTGGCCTCAAACAGATGCACTACATTTTCTTGGGTGGTGAAAGCCAGGGTACCTTTTTGGCTACGCTTATATAGGCCCTAGGGCCAATAGCCTAGTATCTACCTATGAACCTATGAAGTAGAATCCGCTTTCCTGTTGGAACATGAAAACTTCTTGAAAACTGTCCCTGTAGGAAGAGGTCTGAGATGATAGGGATATCAGTTATTTTGTTCCATAGGGACCTATGGAATACCTGCATGCTTTGGGAGTGTGGTCCACTGCAGCCTGTACCCCTATCTCAATGATGGCGAAGCTTTTGGCCTCGGCGTGTCAAAAATTAGGAAAATGTCTAACTTGACTCTGCTGGTGTGTCACCCCCCCCCCCCACCCAAATAAATAAATAAAACAGCACAGCTCTCAACACATCAGGGATAAATCTCAACAGAATCAAGGAAAAATCTAGAAGTAAGAGACATGGACAGTTTTAAACTACTAGTACTATTAATTTGAAGTAGACAGAAAAAAATGAATGAGAATTAATATACATTTTCTGAAGTAAAGTCAGTCTATAAATCTAATTATTGTCATTATTTTTCTTATCTTAGAGAAGCCAAAAATTTAAGGCCTCCTAGAAGATCACCATTGCCTGCATGGGACCACAATTATGTGCTGGAAAAGCTCACCCTGCCTCCATTTGAACCAGCTGCTACCGCTGATATAAAGTTCTTATCATGGAAAACAGCTCTGCTTCTAGCAATTACTTCAGCAAGAAGAGTTTCAGAGCTATAGGCCCTCATGGCTATAGAGCCTTTTATCATATTTTACCCAGACCGGGTATCTCTGAGGACAAATCCTACTTTTATGCCTAAGATGGTTTCCAGTGTGGCTCTTAACCAAACAATTCATCTGCCAACCTTTTACCCATATCCGCAGAACGTACACAGACAACTAAGAATCTACTTAAGCAGGACTAAAGCTCTAAGAAAAACTGAGCAATTATTAGTGACATATGCTGCAGGATCAGAGGGCAAGGCTACTTCAAAGCAGACAATTTCAATGTGGATAAGCCACTGCATCCGTTTCTGCTACTTACACCATGGCAAACCTGTGCCCAAGGGCATTAGGTCTCATTCCACCAGAGCTGCAGCTACTTCAGCAGCCTTTCTAAGGGGAGTACCAACCAAAGACATTCTAAAGGTTGCTACTTGGAGTTCTGTTCACACCTTTACAAAGCATGATCATTTGCCTCTTTACTCTAAATCCAGAGCAGGCTTTGCCACTGCAATTCTGCAGGGCCTTATAGCCGCTCCTAATGCTGTTTAGTTCCAGCCCCCCCCAACCACAGCTTTGGGATTCTACCTAAATGTAATGACTGCAACTGTGAAACACAAAGAACATAGTACTGTTGTACCATAAATGTAGCTGTTCGAGTGTATTCAATGTTGCAGTCCAGATTACCCTCCCGCCATCCTCCTGTCATTCTGGAGTTTATCTTTCCTTCTCTATCTTCTACAACCTATGTGGTGTATTTGCTTGTAGATGAAGGAAAAGTTTATATTGATGCATGTGTGTGTGTGTGTGTGTATATATATATATATATATATATATATATATATATATATATATATATATATACATATGTATATGTTTTTGCTACATCAGGGGCAAGAAAAACTAAAGAAAATGGCATCGGCTGCATGTTTTATACCCCTGACGACCTGACGTCATGGAAGAGGAGACAGCAACCGATGCAGGACCCAAGACTTTGGAATTCAGGCCGACTGAGGGCAACCTGCCAGCAGATTACCCAAATGTAATGACTGCAACAGTGAAACACGAAGAACATCTCCCTGCTCCTCCCCATCAACTCCCCAGAACAAGTTTGCCCCATGTGTCAAAATATAATGATACAACATATCTGATCCCCACTTCTTCCACAAATGCAAGGAAAATACCCAGGGTAAATGTGAGACTCCAGACGAGATGAATGAAAGTCTTCTGTCCATTCACCACAGAAGGAAAGACTCACCAAACCAGTAAGAAGGTTGGGGGCAGGAGAGTGAGAAGGTTTAACCAGAGACAGACAACACATATCCATTGTTATAATGAATATATGACGTTCGTATCCAATGGCTGTTATGTCTGGATCCAGCCAGTGGGACAGAGACCCCAGCCACAATTCCTCAGGAGAAACTAAGGATAATATGTAACACAGCAGAACTAAGTGAAGCCCTGGACCGCGACTAAATGCCCAACTTATAATGGGACACAAAAGGTGGTGGCTCAGCCAAGTAGCAGCAGCCCAAATATCATCCACAGGAACTCTAAAAAGAAAAGCCTGTACATGTAGCTACAGCCCTAGCTGAATGACCTTTAGGCATGTGTAGAAGAGTCTTACCTCTCAAAGACTAAGTAAACAAAGTACAATCTGAAAGCTATTTGGATAAAAAGAAGTTATGTACTTACAATAACGTTACATCTGTGTTCTCTGTTTTCATTCTTCCTCAACTGATGAGATCGGGATTGGATCCAACTCAGTCATTGCTAAAGCTCATGGCAACCAAAAACTCTCAAGCTTCTTCCTCACCCATAACGCACAAACCCTAAGTTACCTCAGATCTTGCTCGCTGACTTTTTGTAAGAAAGGAAATATTTAGTATGCATAAAGGAAAGTGAATAACTGAATGCAGTCAATACACAGAAACACTATCTGGAGCTCAATACAATGGACAGTGATGTCCCCTAAAAACTCACTCTTCCATAAGTTTGCAAAGGATGGGTGTTTGTGAGTGGGAAGCTGAGAAAGAATGAAAATGGACAGCACAGAGGGAACATTATGGTAAGTACATAACTTTTTTATCTGATGTCAATTTTCATTCTATCCTCAACTGATGGGACATTCCCAGCTACATAAAATCCCACGTGGATTCAAGGATGTTCCTGAGCACAGCTGAACCAAATGATGCTCTCCCTCTAGAGACCAGATCCAATGTGTAATGAGTAACAAAGGTATGGAAAAGTAGTCCAAGTAGCTGCTGCACATATATCATCAATTTGTGTCCTGGAAAGAAAAATTGAAGATGTTGCCATGCTAGTTGAATGAGCTTGTACTGGCTGTGGTAAGGAAACACCCATTTTTTTTTTTAAATAAATAAATGAAATACAAATCAGTTAGCCACTGGTTTGCCCAATTTCAAGTCTGCAAAGGAAACAAACTGGTCTGCTTTTCTTATGTATTTTATTCTATGCAGGTAAAACCGTAACGGTCTGTGAACATCCAGTAAGTGTAATATGTACTCACCCTTGTAAGTAAATTTGGGGAAGAAAACTAGCAAATTAATGGACTGATTGATACTGGATTCTACACCACCTTGGGAAGAAAGGATGCATTGGTTCGTAATATTAACTCTATCCTTGTGAAAAATCAAGTACGCAAGTTTTGAAAAGAATGTTTGAATTTCTGAAATTCGATGAGCAGATGCAATGGCTACTAGAAAAAAAGTTTTCCAAATAAGATATTTATGATTACACTTAGCTGCTGGCTCAAAGGTGGAATGTGTAAGTGCCTGCAGTACCAGATTGGGGTCCCATGCAGGAGGTATGGTCTTTAAAAGAAGGTCTTAAAAGTAGAGTGCCTCACAAGAAATCTCTGCACAATTATGACAGCTGAAGACCCTTCATGTCCAATGTGAACGTTTGACACTGCTGCTAACTGGTTGAGGAGCTAGCTCCAGCTTTAAAATGTAGGGCCAAAACTCAAGGATGTTATGTAACAGAGCTGAAAAAGGTTAAATCTGATGCTGATCCAGCCAATAAACAAATCTTTTCAGTTTATTGGAATGGAGTTTACATGTTGAAGGCGAGTGTGAAGATAAAAACATGTGTCAGACAGGGGAAGACAGCATAGGTTGTCTGTCTATTAATGGAATTGGAGAAGCCATGTCATCATCCAGTGGGAGCATCCCATTGCAGGTGCTTAGCACTAACTATGGCTGGAGTTTTCATATGTACGGCTGGATCATGTCTGTCAGGTGAAACAGGAGGCCAGAACCCAAGGTTGGTAAACTGAGAACAAAGGAAGGGGAACCAAATCTGTCTAGGTCAGTAAGGTGCAATGAGGATGACTCTGCTTTAAAACATGGCGGCTTTCTGTAGGAATTTCAAAGTTATCAGGATTGGTGGATAGGTGGATAGTAGACTGGGGGACCAGTTGTGAAGTACAGCATCCCTCTTATTTCTCCTCTGGGGAGATAAGGGCAAAGTAGCTGCTACATTTGTTGTTTAGGGGAGAAGCAAAAAGATTATAGCCAGGCTGGCCCCACTGACAAAAAATCACTCCCATCATGTTCTTGTTGAGGGACCACTAGCGAGGTAAAAGAATGCACCTGTTCAGCTTGTGTATCACACTGAACTTCCACGGAATGAACCCTGCTATGAGAAAGCAGTTGGATGAAATAACTCATGCTGCACTCTGAGCGCTTCTCGACATAAGGGGTAGGATCTGGTCACTCCTTGTTTCTTGATGAACCAAATTACTGACATATTGTCCATCTGAATTGCAATCATCCCCAAAGGGAGAGCATTCTGAAGTGCCTGCAATGCTAAAAGCACTGCTCTAACCTCTAGGAAACTGACATACAAATTGGCCTCTTCAGGGGACTAAGTGCCTTAGGCAGTTTTCCCTAGAAATTGCTCCCCCCTCCCCAACTGGATAACGTCCATGGTCCCTATGGCCTTGTGCTGAAGGGGAAAGAACGGACAGCCTTGTATATCCTGATCTGATTGAATTCACCACCTGGGATCTTTCTTGCATATTTGAATGATTCATATCATAGTTAAGGTATCAACCACTGTGTTGCTAGCATCCTCTGTAGAATCCTCATATAAAATCTGACTAAACATACTAGTGTTAATGCCGCTGATACTGACCCTACAGTTTTGAAGGACCAAGTGGGTTGAAATCTTGGTACTATAGATTATTTTTCTGATCTGTGATCTTATAGTTTGAACCCTGGAGGGAGCCAGTGAAGCTATCCTTAACTTTGTGTTGAATAGTGCTCCTATGAATTCTAAATTGAGTTGGTCCCAGTTGAAACTTGCTATAGTTTATGGTTATCCCCAGATAAGAACACATTTACATAACCTGATCTCTTGCTGTTATCAACTGAAGCCTGGTCGGGGTGGTAATGAGTCAGTAGTTTAGACATGGAAATCCCCGGAATCCTTGCAGTCTCAAGTGATCTGCTACTACTGCCATGCATTTGTTGAACACCCTGGGGGCTGTGGTGAGACCAAAGGTCAGACCTCTGAATTGAAAATGACTGGCTCCCAGCCAGAAGTATAAACACCTTCTGGATCGTCTGTTCATCTTTATGTGATAGTGCACATCCTAAAAGTCTAAGGAACACCTCCAGACATCCTTGCCCAGAAAAGGGAGAATGGACTGAACTGTGACCATTCAAATCTTTTTGCGTCTGACTTGTTTAAGTTGCTGAGATCCAAAATTGGTCTCCAGTCCCCTGTTTTCTTTTGTACTAAGAATAACCTTGAGTAAGTTCCATATTCTATCTGGTCTGGCAGATGATCTTGGATGACTCTCTTCCTGCAGCTTTTGTATTTCAAATCCTTGTTCCTTCTGAATGGGTGGAACATCGGGGATTTTTCTTCAGATTGGAGGTGGAAGGGAAAAGATATTATATTAACCTCTGTAAATAACCTCTGTAAATAATCCTCTGCACCAAAGTATCTTACTTATGTCTAAGCCAGGCTCTCTGGTGTAAAGATAACTGACCCCCGATTGCCTTCAGAGGCGTGCAATTGGGCCTCCTTTCAAGAGCACTGGTAGCATTCATCAAAAAGAATCTCCAGACTCCTGGTTTTGCAGGCCACCTCTGCTGCAGGGGCTGTGTTGACCATTGGATTTCCCCCTTCTGCCTCTGGGGGAACTTGCTCCATGTGTGTGTCCTGGACAGGTCCCTGGGATTTTTTGAACCACATCTTCCGACCAACTCATTTATTCCTAGAAAAGGATCTTTCGGGGGTAGAAAACCATACGCCCATGGCAGACAGGGTCTTTCCATCCTTCTCACACATGTATAATGTGTCCTTCACTTTGGGGCCAAACAAAGAAGTGCCGTCAAAACCAGCACTGACAAACAAAGACTTGAATGGCTCCGCAAAATCACACAAGGTAATCCAAGCATGTCTCTAAATGGAAATGCCTGAACCAGCTGCACTTGAGTTTCCTTCAGTTACATGCAAAATGAACCTCATGAAAGAATTTAGGTTACAGGGTAGCCAACTGAAAAGTTACAGATGATTGGACCTCTGCAGACATGGATCCTGAGAGGGTATTTGATAGTTCCTTAATCAAATCCCTCTGTAATCTTGTAAAATGTGCCAAATAATTCAGCGACCTTAAAGTAAAGGTCGCTGAAGCATAGACATACTTCCCAAACCTGTACATCGCTCTAGACTCCCTGTTAGAGAGATGTACAGTGGAACTCATCAAGTTCCTTTTTGGTGGCCACTGCCACAACCATGGCATCAACAGACACCCATTTACACCACAACTGCTTATCCAAAGGTGGTGCCATAATCTTGTCTGGACTCCAAGGTATGGGTTCGGCGGTGCCAGGTTTCTTCCACAGCTACTGAGAGACTAACTCTAAGCTTGTCAGTGGATGGAGTAACCCAGAAGGTAGATGGGCCAAATACCAAAAGCCTCCAGGAATACAGAATCCTTGGATGAAAGGTTGCTGGGCATCTAGCCACCTTTCTGCTTTAAGATCTCAAGGAAGTCTCCACATGAGAAATCTTCAGGAGATGACCATGGGGAACCTTCACCTTCATCAAAGTCCATATCTTCAGTGATAGACTCCTTGGGGAGTCCATGTGATTTCTCTTCCCCCATCTTCTTCAGAGATGCCTCTGCAGTGGGATACTGTGGGGAGGTATAGGAAGAAATTGTGATACCCTGTTGGTAAGCCTGGGGGTCTTGGACTGGCTATCCCTGAGGTAAAGAGTGATGAGGTTCTGATTGCAGAGACATCAAGGTAGACTGCTTAAGACAGAAGGGGGTAGGATCCAGCTGTTTTGCCATGGCACAGAAAACCCTCTTTACAGCCTTGAAGGCAGACCTCTCTGGATAAAAAGACGACCTCGGATCTGAAAAGACAAGCTTCTGGACCACTGTCCTCTACCACTCTGAAGGCAAGCACCCAGACGTGGAAGCCAGAGCCAAGCTATCCAGTGTCAAGGCTCCAAGGTGCAGAGATGGCTCTGACAACTTCAGAGCCGACTCCAACACCTCATATCCAACAGAGAAGCTTCAGCTCCAAGAGCTCTCTGGATCGGACTGAACTGAAGCACTCAATAGTAAGCTTCAGATCCAAATATATTGCTATCTTCGGACCTGAGCCAAATGGCTTGGATCCAGGGACTCAAGACAGTTGAAGGAGTCAAAGGAGGAACTTTGTAGTGGGGGTGTAAGTAGAAGAATGGACCTCCTGACCCAAAGTGGTAGAAGCTGGGTAAGACACCCATATGACTCTGTGCTGAGAGGATCTTCTGCGCCACTTTTTCCACATCTTCCTCAGTCAAACTTCTGGAAGAATGAGTGGAAACAATAGATGGGGATTTAGGTCTGTGATGCTCCAAAAAAGGTGAGGGCAGCAGATCCACAGAAGTTGAGTATCTTGTTCTGGGTAGATGAACAACACCTGAACCGGTATGACTGAAAGTGGTCAGATCTGATACCTTTCTTACTGGACCAGAGGTCGTCGGGTCCACCATTTTTTTCTTCTTCAAATCTGAGGATGAGGTTGGATCCATCTTGGCTCTTTTCTTGGATGGCTTCAAAACTGGGAGGATGTAGAAGGTTTCAGAAAAAAAATGTTTTAGAATGATCTCCAGATACACCCTCTCCAAAGGCAGAGTGTAATAAGCCCTTTAGAAATAGCTTGTTTTTTCATTCTACAAGCACCCTGGGGTTGAATCCATGGCATATGGAACAATCTTCCTGCAAATGTAAAGGCCCAAGGCAGTAAACACACTGGACACAGGAAGCTTATGCCCACACAAAGCACATTTTGAATCCGGTGGCAACTTTTTCTGACACTGCATCCCAACAGAAGAAAATGACTTTTAAAAAACGAAAAGACTTTTTTTGAAACAGTAGAAAAGGTACCAGCTATGGTAGTAATAGACTACACTAGGTGTAGAAAGACAGAAAATTACTAGAAATAGTAATTAAGAAGTGCACAATGCATGGAAAAAAGAAAGTTAACTATCACAACAGTAAAGAAATAATATGAAGGTAAGGGATATTAGAAATGTTAGGAAAAGGTTGATTTTATAAGATGATAAACACGTATCTCAAAAGCTCGAGGTATGGTAAACCACATCTTTTGCTGAAAGTGGCAAATGACATCTGGGTTAACTTAGGGTTAATGCATTATGGGTAAAGGAGAAGCTCAAGAGTTTTTGGTTGCCACGAGCTTTAGCAATGGTACGAGTAAGAGCCAAGGGAAGGAATCCAAACCCATAAGTTGAGGAAAAATGAAAACTGACATCATCAGACGGTTATTTTAGACACAAGACAACTCAGTCTGAATTTTGAAAAGGAGACAAAACTGGCTAGATTTCCTGAAAGACTTGATACGGTCAAGATAAAATGTTAGTTGCCTATGGACATCCATTTTTGGAAAATCTGGTAATAAACACAAGAAGATGAATGGAACTGTTAAATTTAATCTCAGAAGCTACCTTAGGTAAAAAAAGAAGGGTTCGTATGAAAAGAAACTTTTAACCTTATGGAACACTAAATAAGGGGGGATCAAGGGCTTACAATTCTGAAACCCTTTTATCAGAGGTAATCACTACTAAAAACAATGTTTTCATGAGAACAGTTTCAAATTCAAAGAGCCTGAAGGTTCAAAAGGAAAACCAGGTAGAACCTGATGAGCAAAGGGCAAATACCAAGAAGGGACCAGATCCCACACTAGAGGACAAAGCAAAGAACCTTTGAGACGAGCCTTGGAAATCTTGAGAGAAGCCAAGGGTATACTACTCTCTACCAATATGAAAATTATAAATGGCCACTAACTGTACTGTAGAAAAACTAGAGCCTAAACCTAATAACTCATCCAAAAAATTCAAGACAGACTCTGTAGAGATATCATCAGGGGAACTGGGGGAATAAGCATAAAGAAGAGCAGGGAGCAAAGCAAATGGAGTGTCCATGAGTACCTGCCCCAGAGGGAGAACAATGGTGTAATAGCTGACACTCTTGTTGTTGGATGGGGACGCAGATGACAACACGGAGTGCCCTGGCTTTGGAAAATTCGAGCCGTTACTGCTGGACTTGCGGACCAGTTGTGAGACAAAAATTTTCTTGTCAGCCAGAAGTTGGACTTCCCCCAGGATATGCTTTGCAACCAGAAACTGCTGACAGGAGAATGCCCACTGACAAACCCTCATGGTCTCCCAACAAAGGGGATAAGAATGTACCCCCCCCCTTTGTGGAGATGCCAGATGACTGATGTATTCTCAGTCTGTATCATAATCACATCCCTCAAGAGGTCATCCTGAAATGCCTGCAACACTAGAACGGCAGCTCTCATCTCCAGGGCACTGATGTGAATGTGAGCCTCTGCAGAACATCAGGATCCTTGAACCATCCTCCCTTTAAAATGGTTCCCATACCAGAAAAGGGAGGTGTACATGGTGACTATGCCCAAGGAGAAGGAATTAGTCTCCCTCGTACTACTAATGGAGACTGTTATCCACCACTAAATCTGCTCATGACACTCTCTCATCAGCCACACTGGGAAATCCAACATATGCATAATGAGAGACCTCTGAACATCCAGAGTCCATTACAGGGTCCTCATGTGACATCTGGGTACAAGGACCTCTCCTACTGATGCTGCCATGTGAAACGTAAGCTTTAGTGCGTGAGCCGGAGGTTTGGGAATTGCAAGCATGGACAGGGTATGAGCTCAAAGACTGAAAACTCTGGAGCTTGGAGCATGGCAATTTGATGGACAACGTCCAGATGGTACCCTAAAAACTCAGACTTCTACAAGCTGAAGGCTCGATTTGGGGTAATCGACTGTGATGCCTAAGTTGTCACATAGTCAGAGCAAGGAATCCCTTGCCGATATCTATGATGTATTTGTCAAGGTACAGGAAAACCTGAAATCCTTGCAGCCACAGTCAGGCTGCAACCACTGCCAGGCACTTGGTGAACACCTGAGGGGCTGTGGTGAGACCAGAAGTCAGGGCTCTGACCTCATGGTGATTGGCTCCCAGCTGGAAGAGATGTAACCACCAGGAACACCGATCTATCTTGATGTGATGGTAGGCATCCCTGAGGTCTATCAAGTACAATCAATTGTCCTTCTTCAGAACAGGTAATATGAACTGCACAGAGACCATGTGGAATGTGGTCTTTTTAATAAACTGGTGTAGTTTGCTTAAATCCAGGATTGGCCTGAGGTCTTCTGTTTTCTTTGGTACTAAAAAGACTCTGGAATAGACCCCAAATCCTATCTAGTCTGGTAGGACCTCCTGAATGACTTGATTTGTGAGCAGCTTTTGATCTCTGCTACTGCATAAAGTCTTTGATGGGGTGGAACATCGGAGAGACATTTTTGGGAGACAGTTTTGAACTTCTGTAAAGGGAATGACATAACCTATGGATTAGAGTCTCAACATCCATGCATCTGAGGTGATGGTCAACCAAGCTTTGGGATGGACAGCCAGATGATCCCTGACTGTCACCAGAGACAAGTAGTCAAGCAACCCTTCAGCATCACTTAAAGGGGTCCACCAGCAAAAGCCTCAAGGAAGACGTGATTCTGCGGTCCACCTCTGCCCTCCAGGCAGCACATCCATTATAATTCCTCCCGCTCACCCTCAAGAGGAACCTTCTAGATGAGTATCCTGGTAAGAGAATTGTGCCCTCCTGAAGAAGAGTCATTTAACCCCTTTCTGATTCCTAGAAAAGGACAGTTTGGGGGAGGGGATGAAAATTAAACTCTTGACAGCAGACAAGAGTCTTCTCCTATTGTTCACTCCTCATCAACATATTTAATCTTGGGTCCAGACAAGAAGGACCCGTCAAAAGGGTCATTAATGAAACATACTTTGAAGCAGTCTGAAAAGTTGCAAAACCACATCAAGGCATGGTGCTTCATCACAATCCCAGAACCTGCCACTCTGGGCCCTTCATCATCCACTTTACAGATAAGTCCCACTGAAACACAGACGATGGAAGTCAGGGTGGACAACTGAGTGTACAGCTTCTTCTGGGTATCCTAACACTGTTGTGTCTTGAGGGTGCTTGACACTTCCAAATCAAGATTTCCTGAAGTACTGTCAGGTGCGATAAGTAGTTAAGAGCCCTCAAAGCAAAGGTGGATGAGGTACAAGACCAATTCCCTATTCAATCCAGCACCTGAGACTCCCTGTTCGGGAGTAGGGGTGGGGATGAACTAAGAAGCTATCTCAAAAATCTGCTTTATGTTGGCTGCTGCTGCCACCACAATGGGGTGGGAATACAAGACAATACATTTGTCCGGCTGTCTAGAAATAGGTTCCATTGTGTTGGGCTCATTTCATGCTCTGCAAGATACCAGGTCTATAACAGCATCCAGGGGGGAACCCCTAAGTGTGGATGGGCCTATGCCAAAGACCTCCAGAAAAAGTGACTCCTCCAGAGAGGGGGTAAATCCCCTTATGCTGAGCTGCTGAGGTCACTAAAAAGGCTGAAATATGCAAATCTGTAGCTAGTGGGATTTGGACTTACTGGCCTTAATGTACTTAAAGCCTTATAGCCGAAACAGTGCATGTCCTTAAAGGGTCATCTGAATATGTCCCATGAGCCTCCGATACAAAAAGTTTAAGGTATATCACAATGAAAACTCTAGCTTAGATGAATTTTTCTTGCAGTTTGTATTGAATTATTAAAAAAAAATACTCAGCAATGCTCTGAACTATTTCATAATGGTATTACCATTTCTACACATACAACTATGTACCTGCTGATGCACGTACTGCCAAACTTCACACCAGCAGCAACAAAGTTCCACAAATTAACAAGTTCCTTCCTCACTCCAAGATTTACTACAGACCATAGCCTAGCTACACTCTCTAAGGCTACAAATATCACCCCTATGGGCCCTGGCAAGATAACTGGAAATGTAAATGAGTTTCAAGTCCTAAAAGTACATCCTTTCACTCTAAAACATATAGCAAACTGGTACTTTGTCCACATAATAAAAGTAGCAGATGCCACATCAAAAAGCTGAAAGGCTACTAATGGCATTCCTCAGGGCTCAGCAGCAAGCCCTTCTATTCAGCACCTACTACTTGGAGCTCTCAAACACTAACCAAGACATATGGCTAACTAAACTTGAAGACTGCAAGCTGGATGTTGTCGCCCATTTAGCATATGGGTTTCAGTACAGCAAGAACTAAGCCATAAAAATCAAGAGTACGTTAGAATATGGTTTAAATTTGTTGTATTTTCACCTTTGGTAAAAAAATCTCGAAAGCAGTATATGAAGAGCCAGCACCCTACTGCACAATGACACATTCGAAGATCTGAACACCTCTGCAGACAACCTCCTATCTTCTGACCACCACAATGTCAGAAAATCTTTTTATCTAGCCAAGTTCATAACTTGTTTTGATCTGTCTGCGGTAACTTTAGTTATCGTTTCTCTGCACTTTGCCTCGATCAGAAATCACAGACTACAGTGCCCGCCCCCTTTTAGTATGAATCTATCCAAACCCAAAAGCAGATATCCCAAAGGTTCTTAATTAAAAAGCCGCAGTTACCAAGCTGCAGAATATGTACTTGTCTTTCAGTTTTACATTTACTAAAATCAGTATAATTTCTATTCACTTCTTGTGAGAAGCTTAACACAGAAACAAAATACTATGCGTCTGGTATTGAAAATATTTACATGGGATCTGACTGCTTCTTAAAAGACCAGTGATTTGCCACAAAATTTATATAACTACCATTACATTTCAGTTCCAATCTCTTACTTACCCTACAAAAAAATGCATCTTGGTCAAATGTGGTCCTAAGCAGTGCAATAGACCAAGCCCCACCCCTGCAGCCATTCTTGTCTGCCCCCCTCAATAACATGAAACGCACTGCTTCAAACCTGTTAATGTGCATATTATTTCTTCTTTTACAATTATCACAGAAATATGGATTTAATTTAAAACATTTAGTTCAAATTTTATAACAAAAATACTGACAGCCACTTGTTACATAAAATGTTCTCTCAGTGATAACAGACAACATTAGCAGCAGTAAACTTCTCTTCTCCTGAAGCTCACAGTTACTGAAAATGCATCTGCCAACCTTTAAACTTCAAGACGTGCTGGGATTTACTGTTAAATAGCATATAGAGAAGCACTAATTGGCAACTAAGTGAAAGCTGCAGGAATTAAAACTACAGATCTGTAAAATACTGGGTAGCAACTTTCGGGCACTCCACTAGACACAAATATACCCTTTCAGGGGCAGCCTAGGAATATGTTGACGTTAAACTTGCAGAAACAAACGTACCAAAAGAGCATTGCTCATACAATGGTGGTCTTGTTTAGTACAATCTATCCCTTCCTTTTACAACATAACTATTCTGGGATGCAGGAACCAAGTAATCACCCACACAGACAGACAACCAGACAGAGAGACACCCACAGACACGCACCAACACACAAAAAGTACAGTTGTGTACACTTACCACAAATGTAGATGTCCGAGTGTATTAACTGTTGCAGTCATTACATTTGGGTAAACTGCTGGCAGGTTGCCCTCAGTCAGCCTGAATAACAAAGTCTTGGGTCTTGCGTTGGTTGCCGTCTCCTTTTCCATGCCATCAGGTCGTCAGGGGTATAAAACATGCAGCCGATGCCATTATATTCAGTTTTTCTTCCACCAGATGTCAGGGGCCCCCTAAATGGGGAGTAAAAATATATATGTCTATAAATAAACAGTAACTATACATAAATGCACTTTTAGAAAAACTTTACCTTCATCTAAAAGCAAATACACCACAAAAGCTTTTGTGTATAGTGAAGGAAAGAAAAGGTATAGAAAGGGGGATGGCAGGTGGGTAACCTGGACTGCAACAGTGAATACACTCGAACATCTACATTTATGGTAAGTGTACACAACTGTACTATGTTCTTAGTGTTTCACTGTTGCAGTCATTACATTTGGGTAGAATCTCAAAGCTATGGATAGGAGGATGGAACTAAACAGCATTAGGAGCGGCAGTAAGGCCCTGCAGAAAGTACAGTTGTGTACCTACCATAAATGTAGACGTTCGAGTGTATTCATTGTTGCAGTCATTACACTTGGGTTATCCTGCTGGCAGGCTACCCGCAGTCGGCCAGAATTCCAAAGTCTAGGTCCGGCGTCGGTTGCTGTCGCCTCTTCCCTGACGTCAGTGCGCCAGGAGTATAAAAGATGCAACCGACGCCATTTTCTTCAGTTTTTCTTGCCCCAGATGTCAGGTGCCCCCAAATAGGTAGGCCGTAAAAATTATGCCAAAAAACAAGCATGTAGTAAAATAAACATTTCCTTCATCTACAAGCAAATACACCACATAGGGTGTATAGAAGTGAGAAGTACAGAAAGGTCCCAGCAAAGAAAAAGGGGGACGGTGGGTGGGTAACCTGGACTGCAACAGTGAATACACTCGAACATCTACGTTTATGGTAGGTACACAACTGTACTATGTTCATCGTGTTTCACTGTTGCAGTCATTACACTTGGGTTGAATCCCAAAGCTGAGGTTGGGTGGCTGGGCCTAAATAGGATTAGGAGAGGCTACCAGGCCCTGCAGAACTGCAGTGGCAAAGCCTGCCCTGGATTTAGAGTAGAGAGAGGTAAGTGGTAGTGCTTGGTGAAAGTGTGCACTGAACTCCAGGTTGCAGCCTCTAAAATGTCTTTGGTTGGTACTCCTCTAAGGAAGGCTGCTGAAGTGGCTGCTGCTCTAGTAGAATGTGGCCTAATGCCCTTAGGCACTGACTTGCCATGTTGTGAATAGCAGAAGCAAATGCAGTGTGTCCTATCCATTTTGAAATAGTCTGCTTTGAGATGGGTTTTCCTTGTGATCCTGCAGCATAAGCTACAAACACAGTTGCTCACTTTCTGAAAGCTTTTGTTTTGTCCAAGTAGAATCGTAGCTGTCTGTGCATGTCCAAAGCGTGCAGAAGTCTCTCCCCTTTATTCTGGATATTTGGATAGAATGTTGGCAAATAATGGTTTGGTTGAGAGCCACACTGGATACTACCTTTGGCATAAATGTTGGGTTTGTCCTTAGAGAGACCCTGTCCTGATGAAAAATGATAAAGGGTTCCACTGCCATTAATGCATGTAACTGAGACTCTTCTTGCTGAGGTTACTGCTAGGAGCAGAGCAGTTTTCCATGATAAGAAGTTTATATCAGCTGTATTGGCTAGCTCAAATGGAGGCAGTGAAAGTTTTTCTAAAACAAAGTTGAGGTCCCAAGTAGGTGTTGGCGCTCTCCTTGGGGGTCTTATGTTTTTTGCCCCTCTGAGAAACTGTCTTAGTAGTGGATGAGAGAAAACAGGATGTTCCGTATAGTAATGAGCTGAAATGGCAGAGGCATGGATCTTAATTGATGAGAAGGATAGGCCTTTGTCCAGCATCTCAGTTAGGTACTGTAAAATCTGAGGTATATTTGGAACAAGTGGTTCGAGTCCTTGTGCCTGGTTCCAAGCACAGAATCTCTTCCATTTTTCTGCATAAGATTTCCTAGTGCTGGGCCTCTTGGCTTCTAAAATGACATCCATAACAGCTTTGGAAAGAGGTGTGGTCTGAGTGGCTATATTATCTGCCATGCTGCCAGATTTAAGGTTCAGAGTTGACTGTGCAGAATCTGATTGTTTTCCTGCGACAGAAGATGAGGAATTTGAGGTAAAGGCCAGGCTGGGCCTTGAGACAGGCTCTTTAGGATTGGGTACCAGTGCTGGCGTGGCCAGTCTGGGGCAATCAGGATCATTTTTGGCTTCTCTTGTCTCACTTTTAGGAGTACCTTGGGAAGAAGAGGCAGTGGAGGAAAGGCATAAACTGTCAGGGTTTTCCAGCTGAATGATAGAGCATCCACTTTCCATGCTTGTGAGTGATAAGTTCTTGTGCAGAATCTCTGAAGTTGGCAGTTGTGAGGGGAGGCAAAAAGATCTATGTCTGGGCATCCCCATTTCCTTGTTATCATGCTGAAGACCTGTGGATTTAATTTCCATTCGTGAGGACCCATGAGATTTCTGCTTAGTTCGTCTGCCAGTGTATTTTTCATTCCTGGTAGGAATTGTGCCTGCAGATGTACTTGATAGGTCAGTGTTGTGTTCCACAAAGTCATGGCTTACCTGCAGAGGGGGTAGGAATGTGTGCCCCCTTGCTTGTTTATGTACCACATTACTGTGGTGTTGTCCGTCTTTAGTAATAGTTGTCCTGGATGTAGTAGATCCTTGAAGGCTGTCAGGGCATTCTGTACAGCTAGCATCTCTTTTTTATTGATGTGAAGATGCATTTGGTCCTTGGGCCACGTGCCCTGAATACATTTTCCTGCCATGTGTGCCCCCCATGCATAATCCGATGCATCTGTTGTTGTTGTCTGCCTGGCTGTGGGTAAGGTAAAAGGCTGTCCCTTGTTGTGGTGACAGGCCCGTGCCCACCATCGAAACTCCTGTTGCAGGCAGGGAATTAGAGTTATTATTGTTTCCAGGCTGTGGCAATGTTGAGTCCAAACACTTTTTAGATACCATTGTAATTTCCTCACATGCAGTCTTACATATGGTATTAGTAGAATGCAGGATGCCATGAAGCCCAGGGCCTGCAGAATTTTTTCTTGCAGGGAGCTGGGTCTTTGTTGCCATCATTTGAAAGTAATAAGTCAGTTGCCTTTGCTTGTCTGGCGCAAGATAAGCCATCTGGGAAGCTGTATTTAAGCTTGCACCCAGGAATATGATCTCTTGAGAGGGCACTAGTTTTGATTTCTTTTCATTTACTGTGTACCCTAGGCAAATAAGATTTACAAACGCCAGATGCTTCAGTAGAATGTCCTTGCTCTCTGCTTGAATTAGACAGTCGTCCAAGTGGGGATATATCTAAATTCCTTTTTGTCTGCAAAATGCAATTACTGGTGCCAGGCATTTTTTGAAGACCCTGGGCGCAGTAGATAAGCCAAAGAGCAGTGCAGAGAATTGGTAATGCATTGAGCCATCTATGAATCTGACGTATCTTCTGCAAGATTGTCTGATTGGGACATGCAGGTATGCCTCCTTGAGGTCCATATTAACTAGCCAAGCCTTCTTGCCCAGCATGGGTAGAAGTTGCTGCAGTGTTAACATTTTGAATTTTGGAACATCCAGGAAAGTGTTTAGGATTGACAGGTCCAGTACTGGTCTCCAGGCTTTGTCCTTTCTGGGTACCAGGAAAAGTCTTGAGTAAAATCCTTGTCCCCGTTCTTGTTGTGGTACTCTTTGAATAGCTCTCATGTCCATGAGAGCAGAAATTTGTTTTTGTGTCACTGCCCATTGATTTTGTGGCAGGTCTGGCATTACCTATTGATTTTGGAAGGGTGTGAAAGTGGAACCTGTAACCCTGAGAAACAATATTTAGTACCCATTTGTCCTGGGTGATCATGTGCCAATTTTGAGAGAAAAATGCTAGCTTTCCCCCTAAGGGTGCTTCCAAAAGGTAAGAGCTTGGCATTTGTAGGGGGAAGTCATGGGACTGTTTCCTATAAGGTTGTGATTTGTCTTCTCCTCCTTTGGGGGCTGAAGCACCCCATTGTTTAGGTCTGTATGAGCCTTGGGGCTGAGATCTGCCTCTTGGGCGTCTGTATCTGCCCCTTTGTGGCCTGTCTGACACCGGAAAGGACCAATTATTTTGAAGGCCAGTTTCTGCCAAACCTAGGTGGTTGTACCTGTAAGAAATCCTTAACTGTCTGCATTGATTTTGCTTTATCCTCTACTTTCTTTAACACCTCTTCTGCCTTAACACCAAACAAAGTATCATGCTGTAGTGGAGCATCCAATAATTTTACTTTAACATGTTGAGGTAAACTTTGTTCTTTCAACCAAGCATGCCTTCGAATGACAGAGCCTGTAACTGTGGCTCTACAAGAAGCCTCTAATGAATCAAAACCACATTGCAGAGTATGCTTTCCCACTTGTTCAGCTGCATGCAATAAATCCATTTCCTTATTGTCAGGACATTCTGAGTTTGTAACCATTTTCTGCTTTAACAAACACATGAGGTACTGTTGATGTTTAAGCATGTGAAACTGGCAGTTTAAAGCCCTTACAGCTAAAGTAGCAGAAGTGTAAACTTTTTTCCCCCATCTATCCAGAGCTCTGGAATCCCTATCAGAGGGGACAGGATTTTTTGCAGTGGAAACCTTAACTCCTTTGGGACCCTGAGAAAGTGTTTATGGGTCAGCAGCAGGGTTTTAATAGTAGTAGTAGTACCTGTCTGGCTTGACTGGAGCAGGGGGTAGAGAATCAGGAGACAAACTGGATTCAGAAAAAACATCAACATTATCAAGCACAAGGGGGATAAGCCAGGGGCCTGTGCTGAGGCAATAAAAGAAAGTCCCTGAGCCTTTTCTTGGTTTATGAATAATCCTGGCTCTCCCGATGGAAATGCTCCCTCATGGTGTGCGAGGTTTCCCCAAAAGAATAATCCTCAGGTGGAGAGGCTGAAGGTATATATTCTTCTGCATCAGAGTCCTCATAGGGAGGGAGAGAATATCCCTGATCTGAAGAGGAATCAGAGGAAATAGAAACCTGGTCAGAGGAGTCATAGTAAGCGTCTTGCCTAGGCCTTTTATCAGGAGGGGGATGAGAACCTCTGATCAAAGTAATTAAGTCTTCGGCCATTTTAAGCATCTGTTTCTTTGGCATGGATGACTGTCCAGGAGAATGCTGTACTTGTTTCCTTGTCTTTAATGATGTTTTTGACTTTGCCTTGGCTGCTGCAGTGGACTTAATAGTAAGTTGTCAAGGTCTGAAAACACCCTCAGAAGCCGATGCCTGCTCAGTGGCTCCGGACCCATCTGAGGGAATAGTTTCTGCACGCCCAATACCTTGAGTTTCCAGAGGCCTAGGTGTCTCCACGTGGGAGTCAGGTATGGCCTGTGGCTCTGAGGTAGTGGATGTCAGGGGCTGCGAAAGCGCCTCACTGAGAATCGGCGACTGGCCTAGCAGAGGCTTCATCGTCGGTTTTGGACCTCGGATGCCTGTCTTTTTCCTTGTCCTTTTTATGAATTCCTGTCATCGGTTGTTCCGAAGGCATTATGTAGTTAAACCTTCAGCCAAAGTAATGTAAAGCAAAATCAAACCGACGCTTAATAGTGCGTTTGTTGAATCTAGCACAAAACCGACAACTAGTAACGTCGTGGTCATGGCCTAGGCAAGGGATGCAGTAAGAATGAAAGTCCTTGTGAGGTATTTGCTTCCCACAAGAAATACAATTGTTAACTTTTACTGACATCGGCCTGGAGCAAGAAAAAGTCTCCCCAACGGGGTACTTAGCTTTATTGAAGACTTTGGTTCTGAAATTCGATTTCGAAAATCTCAGGAGCCGGCCGACCGACACTTGCGGACTGCTTTTGCTTCGGGCACCGCGCGGCTAGAAAGACTGGAGAAAATGGCGTCTGTTGCATCTTTTATACCCCCTGGTGCACTGACGTCAGGGAAGAGGCAACAGCAACAGATGCCGGACCTAGAATTTGGAATTCTGGCCGACTGCGGGTAGCCTGCCAGCAAGATAACCCAAGTGTAATGACTGCAACAGTGAAACACGAACATCTGCAGTGGCAAAGCCTGCCCTGGATTTGGAGAAGAGAGGCAAATGATAATGCTTTGTGAAGGTATGAACAGAGCTCCATGTAGCAGCTTCTAGAATGTCTTTGGTTGGAACCCCTCTGAGAAAAGCTGCTGAAGTAGAGGCAGCCCTGGTGGCATGTGATCTGATTCCCTTGGGCACAGGTTTACCATGGTGCAAGAAACGAATGCAGTGGCTTATCCACGTAGAAATAGTCTGCTTTGATATAGCCTTCCCCTCTGACCCTGCAGCAAATGCTACCAGTAGTTGCTCAGACTTTCTTAGAGATTTTGCCCTGTTTAAGTAGAATCTTAGTTGTCTGTGTACATCCAATGAATGCAGAATCCGCTCCCCCTTGTTCTGCGGATTTGGGTAAAATGTTGGCAGGTGAATGGTCTGGTTAAGAGCCACACTGGATACCACCTTAGACATAAAAGAAGGATTGGTCCTGAGGGACACCCTGTCCGGGTAAATATAATAAAAGGCTCCACTGCCATGACAGCCTGTAGCTCTGAAACCCTTCTTGCTGAAGTGACTGCCAAGAGAAAAGCTGTTTTCCAAGATAGAAATTTTATATCTGCAGTAGTTGCCGGTTCAAAAGGAGGCAGGGTGAGTTTTTCCAGCAGAAAACTGAGGTCCCATGCAGGAGTTGGTGATCTTCTGGGAGGCCTTAAATGTTTGGCCCTGCTAATATACTGTTTAATCACAGGATGAGAAAAAAGGGAAGGGCTCTGTGTTGTAATGAGCCGAGATGGCAGAGGCATGGATTTTTATTGAAGAAAAAGATAGGCCCTTGTCAAGCATTTCAGTCAAATATTGTAAAATCTGAGGAATATTGGGCTTTCCTGTGTCTGTTCCTTGTGCTTGGTTCCAAGCACAGAATTTCTTCCATTTATCAGCATAAGATTTTCTAGTACTAGGCCTTCTGGCTTCCAAAATGACATCCATCACAGATTTACTGAGAGGTGGTGTTTGAATAATTAGTTGATTAGCCATGCTGCAAGATTCAGAGTTTGGGATGAGTGTGCAGAATTTGATAGTTCTGCTGAGAAAGCGGATGAGGTATTAGAGGCAAGTACCATGGAGGAAGCGGAGAAATATTCCTTAGAAGTGGGTACCAGTGCTGGCGAGGCCAATCTGGAGCAACTAGGATCATTTTTGTTTTTTCCTGTCTGACTTTTAGTAAGACACCCTTTCTCAATGTTACATACAGGTCTATTTTAAAAGCAGTTTATAAGAGTCTAACACAATCACATGACAAGCAGCCCAAAAGTCATATGGTCAAAACATTCTAAACAGAATTCATGTATATAAACACATACAAATAAAAATCTCTAGAACATGCTTACTTATAAAATAATATAACAAACTGCAAGAATAACGTTAAAGGAACGTATAATAGAGCATAAATCAGAGATAAGAAGGGCTAATGAGAATAATGCCCTATATAAACACATAAATGTGTGTGGGTCGAATCATAATTTTAAATTTAGGGTTATTGATGGTGTTCAGGTATCAGATAGGGGTGGAGATATTGGTAATACCTTGGAAATAAGGGAGTTTGAATGGATTATCAGATTAACAGCGGATATTCCACCAGGTCTTAATAGTGCTGCTTCTTTGAAGCCTATACTGACTAAGATGCAGCGTATAAAATTAAAATACGTTACATTTCAAAATTTTTAGAAAAAAGTTTCTTGCAATTTGTTATATTATTTTATAAGTAAGCATGTTCTAGAGATTTTTATTTGTGTGTGTGTATATACATGAATTCTGTTTAGAATGTTTTGATCATATGACTTTTAGGCTGCTTGTCATGTGATTGTGTTAGACTCATATATAAACTGCTTTTAAAATAGACCTGTATGTAACATTGAGAAAGGGTGTTTAACCTGAAAGCTTCGTTTTAAAGGTTTTTTTGCTAAACTGTGGTGTTTTTGTTGGACATTTCATTCAGCTATTGCTACTTTGACTTTTAGTAAGACCTTGGAAAGTAGAGGCAGAGGGGGCATGGACTGATAGTTTTTTCCAGCTGAAGGATAGGGCATCCACTTTCCATGCATTTTTTGTGATGAGATGTTGTGCAGAATTTGTTCAACTGATCATCTTGAGGAGAGGCAAAAAGATCTATGTCTGGGCTCCCCCATTTCTGTGTTAACATGCTGAAGATTTGTGGATCCAGTTTCCATTCATGCAGGTCCATAAGATTTCTGCTTAGGTCATCTGCCAGAGTATTCTGCTTTCCTGGCAGGAACTGAGCTTGAAGATGTATTTGGTAAGTCAAAGCTGTTTTCCACAAGGCCATGGCTAGTCTGCAAAGGGGGTAGAAATGTGTACCCCCCTGCTTATGTACCACATAACTGTGGTGTTGTCCGTCTTTATCAGTAGTTGTCCTGGATGAAGTAAGTCCTTCAAGGCTGTCAGAGCATTCTGAACAGCTAGCATCTCTTTCTGGTGGATATGCAGATGCATTTGGTTTGGGCTCCATTTGCCCTGAATGCATCTCCCTGCCAGGTGAGCCCCCCAAGCATAGTCTGATGCGTCTGTAGTTAGGGTTTGGGTGGCAGGGGGTAGAGTGAATGGCAGTCCCTTGTTTTGGTGACATGTCTCTGCCCACCAAATAAACTTCTGTTGTAGGCAGGGAATGAGAGGAATCAATGTTTCCAGACTGTGACAATGCCGACTCCATAAACTTTTTAGGTACCACTGAAGTTTCCTCATATGCAGTCTTGCATATGGAATTAGTAAAATGCAGGATGTCATGAACCCTAAAGCCTGCAGATTTTGTCTTGCAGATAAGTGGGTTTTTGCTGCCATCTGTTTGAAGTATGTTGTCAGTTGCCTTTGTTTGTCTGGCGTGAGGTAAGCCATCTGGGCAGTTGTATTCAAGCTTGTACCCAGGAATATAATTATTTGAGAGGGTACCAGTTGTGATTTCTTTTCTTTTATGGTGTACCCTAGACATGCTAGAAGCTTTTTTACAAATGCCAGATGTTGGAAGAAGTGTGTCCTCTGCTTGAATGAGACAGTCATCCAGAAAAGGATAAATGTGAATGCTTCTTTGTCTGCAGAATGCAATTACTGGTGCCAGGCACTTTGTAAAGACCCCGGGCGTAATAGATAAGCCAAAGGGCAGTGCAGAGAATTGGTAATGCAAAATACCTGCTTTGAAGCGGAGGTATCTTCTGCATGATTCCCGTATTGGGATATGCAAGTATGCCTCTTTTAAGTCTAGAGTTACTAACCAAGCATTCCTGCCTAGCATAGGCAGTAGCTGTTGTAAAGACAGCATTTTGAATTTTGGAATGTCCAGGAACGTGTTCAAAATCAATAAGTCTAGTATTGGACGCCATGAATTGCCTTTTCTGGGTACCAGGAAAAGTCTTGAATAAAAACCTTGTCCTTTTTCCTTTGCTGGTACCGGTTGAATAGCCCCCACATCCATGAGGGACATTACTTGTTTCTGGGCCTCCGCCCACTGGTTTTGTGGCAGATCTGGCCATCTGTTTGGAATTGGCAAAGTATGGAAATGAAATCTGTACCCCTGGGATGCTATGTTTAATACCCACTTGTCCTGGGTCATTAACTGCCAATTTTGAGCATGAAGTACTAGTCCCTCCCCCCCCAAGGGGGCTGCCAAAAAATAAGTGCTTGATGATGGTAGAAGAAAGTCACTGAGACTGTTTACTGTAGGGTTGTACTTTGTTTCCTCCAGATTTGGAGGTGGAGGCACCCCACTGCTTTGACCTGTAAGAACCATGTGATTGGTATCCGGAGCCTTTTGAGCATCTGGATTTGCCCTGAGTGGCTCTGTTGGACACAGGAAAGGACCAGTTTTTAGTAGGCCAGTGTCTACTGAACCTGGGTGG
Source organism: Protopterus annectens (assembly GCF_019279795.1). Classification (NCBI taxonomy): domain Eukaryota; kingdom Metazoa; phylum Chordata; order Ceratodontiformes; family Protopteridae; genus Protopterus; species Protopterus annectens. Next base: position 29,914,026 of record NC_056725.1, read on the forward strand.
CTGCACTTGCAAGAAATCTTTTACAGTTTGCAAAGATTTAGCTTTGTGTTCCATTTTCTTTAAAACCTCTTCTGCCTTATTACCAAACAGAGTATCATGCTGCAAAGGGGCATCCAACAATTTAGCTTTAACATGATCAGGCAGATTTTGCTCCTTGGGGCAGGCATGCCTTCTAATCACAGATCCAGTAACTACCGCCCTACAAGAGGCCTCCAAGGAATCAAAACCACATTGCAAAGTAAGCTTTCCAACTTGTTCTGCTGAATGCAATAATTCATGTAACTCCATTTCCCATACAACCAGAAATGATCATTTTCTGTTTCAATAAGCCCACAACATGCTGTTGATATTTAAGCATATGAAATTGGCAATTTAAAGCCCTGATTGCCAAGGTTGCAGACGTATAATCCTTCTTACCCCATCTATCCAGCGCCTGGAATCTCTATCAGAAGGGGTAGGATTCTTGGCTGTAGAGGCCTTTACACCCTTGGGACCCAGAGAAATAGTCTCAGGATCATCAGCAGCAGGATTTTGGAAAAGAAATTTGTGGGAGTCAGGAACCCTGTATTATATGTCTGGCTTACTAGGAGCCGGAGGCAGGGAATCAGGAGCCATGCTGGATTCCGAGAACACATCAACAATGTCTAATAACAGGAGTATTGCCAAAGGCCTATGCTGAGGAAGGAGGAAGAAATCCCTAAGCCTCTTTTTTGATTCAGAGAAGTCCTGACTCTCCCAGTGAAAATGTTTCCTTAAAGTATGCAAAGTCTCTCCAAAAGAGTAATCCTCAGGAGGAGATGCAGATGGGATGGATTCCTCTGCATCAGAATCCTCATAGGGTGGAATAGAAAATTCCTGATCAGAAGAGGAATCAGAAGAAATGGAAACCTGACCTGAAGATTCATAATCAGTGCCTTGCCTAGGCCTCTTAGCAGGGGGAAGTTGGGAACCCCTGATCAAGGTAATTAAATCCTAAGCCATTTTGATCATCTGTTTTTTAGGCATAGAGGCCTGAGCACATGGCTCATGCATCAGATTTTTAGCCATGGACGCTGTTTTTGACATTGTTTTTGTTGCTGGTGTCGGTTTAATATAAAAATGTTGAGGCCTGAAAAAAACCCACAGAAGCTGGTGCCTGCTCAGCAGCTCCGGACCCATCTAAGGGAGAGACATCTGCAGGTTCAATACTCTGAGAATCTCGCGGCATACCGGACTCCGAATGGGTCTCGGTAGAGGCCTGCGACTCAAAAGTAGCGGGCATCAGGGGCTGCGAAAGCGCCTCACTGAGTACCCGCGCACCGGCGACTGGCTTAGGAGAAGCTTCGCCGTCGGTTTTGAACCTCGATGGTCTGTCTCTGTCTTTTTGTGTGCATTTTTTTGTGAACTCCGGTAGTCAGATTGCTATCCGACATTTCAGGATAATTAAATCTTGAACCAAAATATTTATAAGCAAAAATATACAGACGCTTAATAGTGCACTGGTTAAATCTAGCACAAAACCGACAGCAAGGCATGTTGTGATCTGGACCCAGGCAAGGAATACAGTACAAATGAAAATCCTTATGAGGTATTTGCTTCCCACAAGTAATGCAATTATTAACTTTTACTGACATCGGTAAGGAGAAGAAAATGTTTCCCCAATGGGGTACTTAGCTTTAGTTTGAAGACTTCGGTTCTCAAACTCGAATATGAAAATTTCAGGCGTCGGCCGACCAGCACTTGCAAACTTCTTCTGCTTCGTGCACCGTGCAGCAAGAAAGACTGAATAAAATGGCATCGGCTGCATGTTTTATACCCCTGACAACATGAAGTCATGGAAGAGGAGACAGCAACCGACGCAGGACCCAAGACTTTGTTATTCAGGCCGACTGAGGGCAATTTGTCAGCAGATTACCCAAATGTAATGACTGCAACAGTGAAACACGAAGAACATCCATCAATTACAGCCACTTGCAAGACTATATACCTCCAATGTGTTTATATACATTCATAGACAAACACACTCAAATAGTCCAGAAATCTCAGCTCACAGCTGTGAGGACCAAACAGTGCAATCCATTAAAACTCCCCTTTGCTCTCAACTTCTTAGCTCAAGAAATCAGACAAAGAGGAAAGAGTATTAAATTATACATTAAAAAAATCAGGTTGAAATTAGCAATACTGCAGGAGACATACTTGGAAAGAAACGAGCATGTGAATCTGACAACGAAAGAATTTCACAATGGATATTCATCAGAATATCGGGGAAAAGGAAAAGGGGAATAAATACACTGCCTGTTACCAGGGCTCCAATAGTGACAGAAAAGGGAAAAAACAATAACTGTAGATTTGTGGTAGTACAGGGCTATTGGCAGGGGAAGAAGATTATGCAGGTGTGCATTTATACTCCAGATAAACTACCTTCAAACTCCACGCACTAAATAAAAAAAAAAACTCTTTACACCAGCTGGTCGGAACCAACAGCAGCTTTATTCACATAAAACACACACTGGTTTAGCGCTTTCTTCCCTAAAGAAGGGACTTCTTCACAATGCCATTTCCATAACCCAGTCCTTTTATACAAAGCCACACCCAACTGAATGATTGCATAATCACCAATCAACCCATGAGCACATAAAAAATGCGTAAATTACATATTAAATTCACATCAAAACACGACATAAAAAATACTTTCTTGTTATTATGCATTAAAATGAATACATGTAATGGCATAAACACAACTTATGCCATTACCCTAAAATATACTTTAATTTCAATATACAAGCAATGTTAACATTTTTGTTGATACAAGATGGTTGGGTAGCATTTAACCTAAGCTGCCACCGTAACTCTCAGATGTCCAGATGCACATCAAGCACACCCCCCCCCCGAGCATCCTTAACCAATTGTTGCAAAACTAAAAATCTAAAAATGTGGTCCTTATTCTCAAATATGTGCCTACTCAAATCATTGGTCATTTTACAGTTTCTTATGTCCAAAAGGTGTCAATTAAACCTCTCCTTAAACCGTCTACAGGTTTTTCCCACATAAAAAGCGGAACATGACTGGCCAAGTATACCACATTTCTACTGCAACAGTTAAAATGTCCTGTTATGTGAATGTTCACACCATTTACCTTAAAATATTCGGAGGTCTCTGCTATATTCCTACAGCAATTCCCCATATCACGTCTAAAATTCCCCCATTTACTGGAAGAAATAATTGAATCCTCATGTCCCTTGAACTCAAGCAGATTTTTGAAGGATCTGTCCTTTCTGTAAACAATCACAGGGGCGGATCCCACCTTTTGTGCAATATGATAGTCATATAGTAAAATTTCCCAATTGCGCTTAAGGATTTCAGCAACTGCCTCAGCATCCAAATTAAAAGTTGTAATAAAACTAAGCTTCCTATTGGGCTGATCACTGTTTTAACTTTCTGCAAAACCCTCAAATCTCAAATTGTCTCCATCTGACCTGCCTAAAATAGGTTATAACTTTGAACAGCAATGTGATGCATCTATTATAGAGTTTTATAATGAGCAAGACCAGCTGGATGTTTTGATAGCTCTGTTGAATGAAAAATATTTGGTACCACATATTATAACTAATGTGGGAAATTTTACTATATGACCATCATATTGCACAAACGGTGGGGTCTGCTCCTGTGACTGTTTACAGAAAGGACAGATCCTTCAAAAATCTACTTTGTCCAAGGGACATGAGGATTAAATTATTTCTTCCAGGAGATGGGGGGATTTTAGATGTGGTATGGGGAATTGCTGTAGGACTATAGCAGAGACCTCAGAATATATTTTAAGCTAAATGGTGTGAACATTCACATAACAGGACATTTTAATTGTTGCAGCAAAAATGTGGTATACTTGGCTAAGTGCCAGTCATGTCCCACTTTTTTATGTGGAGAAAACCCTGTAGATGGTTTAAGGAGAGGTTTAATGAACACCTTTTGGACGTAAAAAACTGTAAAATGACCAATGCTTTGAGTACGCACGTATTTGAGAATAAGGACCAGATTTTTAGATTTTTAGTTTTGCAACAACTGGTTAAGGATGCTAAGGGGAGGGTGCTTGATGTGCATCTGGACATCTGTGAGTTAAGGTGGCAGCTTAAGTTAAATGCCACCCAACCACCTGGTATCAACAAAAATGTAAACACTGCTTGTATACTGAAATTAAAGCATATTTTAGGGTAATGGCATAAGTTGTGTTTATGCCATTACATGTATTTATTTTAATGCTCAATAACAAGAAAGTTTATGTCACGTTTTGATGTGAATTTAATATGTATTTTCGGCATTTTGTATGCGCTCATGGGTTGATTTGGGATTACTCAATTGGGTGTGGTTTTGTGTAAAAGAACTGGGTTATGGAAATGGCATTGTTCTGAAGAAGCCCCCTCACTAGGGAAGAAAGTGCTAAACCAGTGTGTGTTTTATGTGAACAAAGCTGCTATTGGTTCTGACCAGCTGGTGTGGAGTTTTATTTTTTAATTTAGTTCTTTTATACTCTACCAAAACCTGCTGTTACATAGCTTAAGAAAATTTCGGGGAAATAATCAACTTTCAGCAGGGAATATTACTTACAGGTGGAAACTGGAACTCGATTTGTAATAGTGAAGTATCGTGGGACCTAAATGAAAAAAAATACAACAAGAGAGGGTAGATTTCTGAATAAATTTATGAAAATATTTGCTATGGAATATGTGAATTCATTAGTAGGAACTCCTGACAGAATTTGCATATTATACAGAGTCACTGGGCTAGACTAGATAGAAAAAATATTTCACAGGAACGTGTGCATTTCATTTAAAGAATCAACACACATCCAGTACGTACTTAAAATCATACACCACTAAAAAAACATAAAATTGCAGGGTAATGAAGTAGAAATCAGACACTAGAGCTTCCCCACCTACCTGTTAAAAAGAGAAGAATTTAAGGAATGGGTAGGTGAAATTCTTTCAGCGCTATTAGGAAAGATAAATATCTTCAGAAGGTATTGCTAAAGAATGGGGTTTAATGAAAATGGAGTTTAAAAACTGAAGAAATAAAGGCGAAAGAGAGACGGTTAAGAGGTAACAGGAATTAGAGGGTCTGACAAAGGTTAAAGTACTGCAAAATAAGGGGAATCTCAAGGAATAAGAAAAGGCACAAATGCAGTTTGCCAAAGAGAAAATGAGGAAGTATCTGGATAATGCGCACAAATTTAGAAAGACTGCTGTTAAGCAACTAACTACTTTTTGATAACTCCAGAGCATATAGATTTTTAGCACAGCAGCTGAAAGTAGAAAGGGTTGTTGTCAAACTTAGGGAGCCTATACCAACAAAAATAACCAGAGATCATGTAGAGGTTTTGAAGATATTTTTTAAACAAGAGCACAAACTGAAATACTTATGGAAGACTTAATTATTCTAAGGTCAGAAGAGGAGAATCAACAACTAACAGTCGAGATAAAGAGGCAAGATAAAAACTGTGATGTATAATCAATCTATGGCATTCCTGTGAACGCTTGGAAGTTAAGAGGGGAAAAAGTGATACAGATCTTAAAGATTTTGTTTAACAGTATCTTAAAAGGAGGGTCAGCACCATCTTAGAATAAAACCCTAAAGACATGTGCCTGGGGCATTTCTCCCGGGGCCTCCACTGAAAATAGGCTTCTTCCAAGTTGGACTTTCACAGTGAACAAATGTTAAATAAATAAACGAAGGGGGCAGTATTACGCAAGGACAGTAAAAACCAACCCATCGGATCCAACTTCATCCAGACCCATTTAAATTTTTAGTTGTGATAATGAAGAGTGCATATCTAGAGTAGCTAAAAGAACAGCAAAGGTGTTTCGAAAACTGACAAAAATCAATGTGATTTTGTGGAGGGGAGGCAAACCTTTGCCAACATTAACAGAACAATGATGATCCAGAGGGAAGCAGAATGTAAGAAAACATGGCTGTTATTGGTGGATCTTGATGTAGAGAAAGCATTCTACAGAGTAAGCTTGGATATTACGAGTACACTAATAGAAATATTTGCATTCTTTGATACAATAATAAGATTAATTAGGAGGATATATGAAGGACCGATCGGAGGCAAGTATTACAATGGGAGGGTTCTTCTCTGATAAGTTATGTCTGAACACAGGAAACGGGCAGAAGCATCATCTTTCCCCTCAGTCATTTTCTTTATGTTTAAAGTCACTGGCAAAGAAAATAAGGGACTCAGAAAAGCAAGGATATAATTGGAATGGTAATCAATAAAAACCGGCTTTACTTGCAGATATTATTTTGTGCCAGACAAACCAGAAAAGGAAACATCAATGTTGTGGAACACTGAACGTTTCATGTCTTTCTGAGATTTAAAATTAATGAAGATAAAACAGACTATAGCTGTAAGTTATGCACCCACACATGAATTGGTTCAGCAAAATCCATATTTATGAGGACAAAGTATTTAGGACTATGGATTAAAAAGGCTTCTGTTATGGCAGGCAAGGATATGCGGGAAGAGGCTAAAAAAGGTAATATAAAAACTGAAGCTCTTGTTTATGGATATAGAGAGCAAAATGCAAGCAGTTAAATTGCTTTTGCTCCCTTCATTTTATACATGGGTCAAGCATATTTTTTTTTTCAACTAGAGAAGAAGTTGCGGACAATAAAACAGTTGAAGGAATTTATCTGGGAGGGGAAGAGGGCAATAGTTAAGTGGGATAAACTGATTCTTCGAACAGGACAAGGTGGTTTAGGATTACCTGTTTTGAAGGGATATTGTTCAAATACATAGTTAAGGCTCGTATAGATAGCACAAGCAGAAAGTTATAATTCAAAACAGAAATGGGGATGAAGGAGCAGCAGATGCAGGGAGATTCAAGATATAAAGAGGAGGTTTTCTGATGCAGATCCTTAAGGAGAATAATCATACAGAATACTATATTAATAACACAGCAGAAAGTGTTCTAAGAACTAAGCCAACATAAGAATGGGGAAAAGATGATTTTGCCAATAAAGATGACTGCAAGTAGGGGTACAGAAAACATTCAAGAGGGGGATCTGGAGAAAACTAATTGACAAAACTGGCAAAGGAACAAAGGTATTGGGAGTAACTAGAGAAGAAAAGGTAATAAAGTGGGAATAGGCAAGATGACGGGCACCACTACGACTGCCTTCCCTACTAGGGATTTACCTCAAACTATAAACAAAGAGAAAGAGATAGGGGAATCTTAAGTACATTAGCGCCGTTGGTGTCTCCAGTAGTGTGCTCATCTAGTCCTTTCTTCTTTCACCTGTTTACCTCCTAAGCAGCCATTAACGCTTTTTCTAACTTGCGGCCATCATTATCATATTGCAGTAGCATCTACAGTGCCTTACACTTTAAGGAGCTTCAGACAGCTTGTACTACAACAGTACACTCATGGCCATCTTCAACAGCCAAAAGGAAGCAGTTTTCAGTGTATGGATTTGTTTTACCACTGTGCTAATTGAACACTTCTAATTTTAACTTGCCAGCAATGCATACTACTGGAACCCCCCCCCCCCCTTCCCTACTAATGCTCACTTATATAACACAAGTATATAAATTGGTCCCTATAAAGTATTTTTTTTTTAGTGTTGACATACCATTATCTGATTCTGCTGCCATACCGTACTGTTGTCTTTTAGTACTTTGATGTGGTGAGGCAATTGATTGTTTCTGGCTCTGCGGTCGTCCTTGGTTCAGCCTGCTCCATTCGCCCTCGCTATGCTCGGGTTAACTTTATTCCCCTACCGTGCCCACTATTTCCCACCCACCACCGCTATCCTACATTTACCTTTATCTAACCACTCCCCTTTTATTTCACAACCAACAGAACTCTAGTATATCCTTCTCATATCACATTGATTATCCAATCACATTAAGCTACCCCTCTATTACCCTCCTCCTCCACCACTCATATCTAACTCAATTTATTGCCAAGCCTAACAAACTCACCTACATCCAACTTTTATCCACACAACTACCTTCACTAATTCCCTTTTCAAACTTTAAACCCTTTTTCTTCTCCTTTTACCTTTACATAATCAAGTTACATTGTCACAATCATCACAGCACTCATCATTAAAACTTCCCTCTCTCCATACAACTTACTTATTCACACTAATCTTTCTCTACCTTCCAACAAACTTCCACATCCCCATCAATAATCAAAACCTCCACTACATTCACACTTCTCAAAAACTCTAACAATATTTACATTACACCTAATCTTCACAAGAATATTCAGAGATTTCTTTCCACTCAAATATTATACTACCATTTCTAAAGCTGAAACTCTAACTAGCCAAAATCTCTTATTAAAATATATAAAAGCAATACTCTGCATATTATCACAAATACAACTGAGTGGTGACATTCATCCCAACCCTGGCCCTCAAGTAAATCTACACTTAACTTCTACAATTTTCTTAAAAATTCTATGATCATCCCCTCTCACCCCAATGGACAATCTCTTCTATTTCTTAACTTAAATCTGAGGAGCATACTAAATAAAGTCCATGATCTACACGCTATACTAGATTTATCTACATGCTATATTAGATTTATATTCCCCTGACTTTACCATTCTGACTGAAACCTGATTCAAACCACATATCAAAAACAATGAAATCCTATCCCCTGGATACAACATATATCATTTTGATCATAAAAATAAACGTGGAGGTAGTGTAGCCAAAATGTTCAAGCAAAACTTAGATTAGAACTCGTTAATAGTGATCTTCCTTAATTTAACAATTCTGAAATACTTCTCAGTAAACTAAACATTAATAAAAAATAATCCTTGATCATTGTAACCATCTATATTCCCACAGGTGAAAATTCAACAACACTTGAAGAAATTCTCCATTGGCTATCATTAACCTATCACCAGGAAATTATCATAACAGGAGACCTTAATATAGACTGGACCACCTACGACAAAAATAATCCATCTGCTTTATAAACCTACATGGCTTTTTCCAATTGATACAAGATCCTACCAGAATAGATAGAGCATTTAACAGACCCTCAATTCTTAACTGGATCCTCGCTAACAAATCTCCTTCATTCTTCCAAGCAGGATGTCTCCCCTGCAGTATCAGTGATCATCTGCCCACTTTTTTGATTAGACATAATCCAAGTCTACCTAGACAATCAGTCTACTGAAAAGTCAGTAATAAAACAACATTTACTACTTAGGCATTTCACTCCCTACTCCACCAAATTAACTGGTATCTCCTAAAAATATTACCACTAAATGCTGCTGTACAACATTTTAATACTACTTTCCTAAAAATCTTAAACAGTGTAGCCCTTTGTATAACCGCTAGAATAAGGTGGACCTCCCCGGTTATCAAACTGGAAATAAATAAATAAATAGAATTAGGACCAGATAAAAGGGTCTGCAAGACTGCAATGGCAAAGCCAGCTCTGGATTTAGAGAAGACTGGCAGATGGTAAAGCTTGGTGAAAGTATGTACAGAACTCCAGGTAGCAGCTTCTAGGATGTCCCAGGTAGGGACACCTCTGAGAAAGGCTGTAGAGGTAGATGCAGCCCTGGTAGACTGGGGCCTAATCCCCTGTGGGATAGGTTTTCCATTGTATCAGAAATGAATGCAACGGCCTATCCATTTGGAAATTATTTGCTTTGAAACAGCCTTCCCCTCTGCTCTTGCAGCAAATGCCACCAGCAGATGATCAGACTTCCTTTGAGGTTTAGTTCTGTCCAAGTAGAATCTAAGTTGTCTGTGCACATCTAAGGAGTGCAGAATCCGTTCCCCTTTGTTCTGTGGATTAGGAAAGAAGGTTGGCAAATGTATGGACCGACTAGAAACCACACTGGATACCACCTTGGGCATGAAGGAGGTATTGGTCCTGAGGGACACCATGTCCGCATGACAGATGACGAAAGGCTCCACTGCCATGAGTGCCTGTAATTCAGATACCCTTTTTTGCTGAAATGATTGCTAAAAGGAAAGCGGTTTTCCAAGAAAGGGTGAGCTTTTCCAATACAAAGTTGAGGCCCCAGGCTGGAGATGGAGCTCTCCTGGGTGGTCGTAGATTTTTGGCCCCTCTGAGGAACTGCTTAAGCAGTGGAAGAGAGAAGAGGGGTGGTTCTGTGTTATAATGAGCTGAGATGGCTGATGCATGAATTTTGATGGAGGAGAAAGACAGGCCCTTATGAAGCATCTCAGTTAAGTATTGTAAAATCTGAGGGAAATTGGGCTCTGTTCTGCTCACCCCTTGAGCTTGGTTCCAGGCAGAGAATCTTTTCCATTTTTCAGCGTAAGACTTACTGGTACTAGGCCTCCTTGCCTCTAAAATATACATCACTGGTTTACTGAGGGATGGTAAAGGAGAGATTAGATAATTATCCAGGCTGCTAGATTCAGTGTTTGAAGTTGAGGGTGCAGAATTTGGTTCTCTTGCTAAGACAATAGAGTAGGAAACTGAGGCAGGTGCCATGGGGCCCACAGTGACACATTGCGCAAAAGGGGGTACACCAGTGTTGCCGTGACCAGTCTGGCGCAATCAAAATCGTCCTTGGTTTGTCTTGTTTGATCTTTAGTAGTACTTTGGGGAGCAGAGGCAGAGGAGGAAAGGCACAATCCAGCTGAAGGACAGAGCATCCACTTTCCAAGCTTGTTTGTGGGGAGTTCTTGTGCAGAATATGTCCAACTGATGGTTTTGGGGGGAGGCAAACAAGTCTATATCTGGCCTCCCCCATTTGCTTGTCAACATGCTGAAAATCCTTAGTTCCAGTTTCCACTCGTGTGGGTCCATGAGGGTTTTGCTTAGCTCATCTGCCAGAGTATTTAGTTTTCCAGGCAGGAATTGAGCTTGTAAATGTACTTGATAGCTCAGGGCTGTGTTCCACAATGCCATGGCTAGTCTGCAGAGGGGGTAAGAATGTGTACCCCCCTGCTTGTTAATGTACCACATAACAGTGGTGTTGTCCGTCTATCATTAATTGTCCTGGAAGAATGTGGTCCTTGAAGGCAGTCAGAGCATTCTGTACAGCTAACATTTATTTTTGATTGATATGCAGGTGCATTTGACTTGGGTTACATTTGCCTTGAATGCATTTCCCTGCCAGGTGGCCCCCCCCGTGCATAGTCTGATGCGTCTGTTAAGGTTTGGGCAACAGGGGGTAGTGTGAATGGTAGTCCACTGTTTTGGTGGCAGGCCTCTGCCCATCAAAGGAACTCTAGGAGTAGGCAAGGTATGATAGAAATTGCTGCTTCTAGATCCTATGAATGTTGACACCATAGGCTTTTGAGATACCACTGCAGTTTCCTCATATGCAGCCTTGCATATGAAATTAGAAAAATGCAGGAGGCCATGAATCCCAAGGCTTGCAGTATTTGCCTTGCAGATAACTGTGTTTTTGTGGCCACTTGTTTGAAGTAGGTTGTCAAATGAATCCGTTTCTCTGGCATGAGGAAAGCCATCTGGGAAGTTGTACTTAAGCTTGCTCCCAGGAATATAAATTGTTCAAGGGTACAAGGTGTAATTTCTTTTCGTTTATGGTGTACCCCAGAGAAGTCAGTACCCTTTGAACAAAAGCCAGACTATTCAAAAGTATGTCCTGGCGTTCTGCCTGAATTAGACAATCATCCAGATACGGGTATATTTGAATATTTCTTTGCCTGCAGAAAGCAATGACTGGAGCTAGGCACTTTGGGAATACCCTGGGCCAGGGTAAATAAGCCAAAGGGCAGTGCAGATAACTGATAATGCATGTAGCCTGCTTTGAAGCATAGGTATCTTCTGCAAGACTTCCTGATAGGGATGTGCAGGTATGCTTCTTTTAAATCTAGTGTTGAAGCGTAGGTATCTTCTGCAAGACTCCCTGACAGGGATGTGCAGGTATGCTTCTTTTAAATCTAGTGTTGCCAACCATACATCTTTGCCTAGCATAGGAAGCAGCTGGTGAAGAGTCAGCATCTTGAATTTTGGAAACACCAGGTAAGTATTTAGAGTAGAAAGGTCCAGGATAGCACGCCATGTATTGCCTTTTCTGGGTAACACGAAAAATCTCAAATAGAACCCTTGTCCCCTTTTCCTCTTCTGATACCAACTGAATAGCCCCCATACTTGAGAGAGTACTTGATTTTGGGCTTCTGCCCACTGATTTGGGAGTAGATCTGGCCACCCGCTTGGAGTTGGCAAGGTGTGAAAGTAAAATCTATATCCTTGAAGCACTTTATTAAAAACCCATTTGTCCTGGATAATGAGCTCTCAGTTTTTGGCCTGCAGACCAGTCTTTCCACCTAAAGGAGCATTCAGTTGGGAAGTGCTTGGAAGTTTTAGAAGCAAGTCATTGAGACTGTTTTCCATGGGGGGGGAGTCTTACTACTCCCTGATTTAGGTGCAGATACCCCCCAATGCTTAGTCTTGTGTGTCCCCTGGGACTGAAGCCTGGGGTTTCTGCTATGTCTGGGTTTGGCTTCAGGACACCTTGAAGAGGCTGGAAAGGACCATTTCTTAGAGGGCCAGTGCCTACTAAATCTAGGAGGCTGAACTTGTAAAAAAATCTTTAACAGTTTGCCTAGATTTAGCTTTATTTTCCATCTTTAAGAACTTCCTCAGCTTTGTTGCCTAACAGGCGGTCCTGATTTAAGGGAGCAACCGACAATTGAGCTTTAACATGATCAGGTAAAGATTTCTCCTTAAGCCAAGCATGCCTTCTGAGCACAGAACCAGTAACAGCAGCCCTGCAAGAGGCCTCTAAAATAATCAAATCCACACTGCAAAGTATGTTTTCCAACCTGTTCAGCAGAATGCATTAAATCCTGCAATTCTTTACTTTCTGCAGAGTCAGGAATCAACATCACTTTCGGTTTAAGCAATCCAATAACACGTTGTTAATACTTTAACATATGAAACTGGCAGTTTAAAGCCCTAATGGCCACGGTTGCAGAAGTGTAAACCTTCTTAGCCCATCTATCCAGCACCCTGGAGTCTCTATAAGAAGGGTTTTTTTGCAGTAAAAGCCTCAATAACCTTGGGTCCCTGTGAAATAGTCTCTGGATCCACAATAAGATTTTTAAAAAAGGAACTTGTGAGAATCAGGAACCCTGCAATATCGGTCAGGTTTTCTGGGAGCAGGAGGCAAAGAATCAGGGGCCAAACTAGATTCTGAAAAGGCATCATCAACAATGTCTAGTACAGAAGGAATAGCTAAAGGCCTATGCTGAGGCAGGAGTAAGAAATCCCTAAGCCTCTTTTTTGAATCAGAAAAATCCTGGCTTTCTAATGCTCCCTCAGAGTATGTAAGGCTTCACCAAAAGAAACATCCTCTGGAGGGGAAGCAGAGGGAACAGAGTCCTCTGCAAAAGAATCATCATAAGTAGAGTAGAGAAGGGCAAATCCAGATCATCAGAAGAATCAGAAAAATAAGAATCCTGGTCAGAAGAGTCATAAACAACTTCAGTCCTAGGTCTCTTAGAAGGGGGAGGCTGGCTTCCCCTGATTAAAGTTATAAGATCTTCAGACATGCTTATTTGTTTTTAGGCATAGAGGCCTGAGAATGCAGCCTGGGCGTCATTTTTTTAGGCATGGTTCGAGATTTAGGCCTAAAAGAAGGAGATGTCGGTTTAATATGCAACTCCATAGGCCTGAATACACCCTCAGAAGCCAGTGCCTCCACAGCGGCTCCGGAACCATCCAAGGTAGAGACATCCGCAGGTTCCATAGTTGAAGCATCTTGCGGCATACCGGATTCCGAATGGGTCTCAATAGATGCCTGCGAATTAGAAGTAGCAGGTATCAGGGGCTGCGAAAGCACCCGAGGACTGGCTTAGGAGAAGCGTCATCAGCAGTTTTGGACCTCGGCAGCCTGTGTCTTTATCCTTGCGTTTTTTTTCAGAATCCCGGTAGTCGGATGGCTAACCGATGACACGTCTGGATAATTAAACCGAGAACCGAAATATTTAGAGGCGAAAATATACAGACGACAGATAGGGTGTTGATTAAATAAAGCACAAAACAAACAGCACGGTATGTCGTGGTCAGGGCCTAGGCAAGGAATACAGTACGAATGAAAATCTTTACGAGGTATTTGCTTTCCACAAGTAATACAATTAACTTTTACTGACATCAAAAAAAAAAAAAAATCCATGTTGTTAATGTTAAGTGATCAAGACACATATACTGAGATTTCATATAGACTATTAAATGGAATATTAGATAGAATTAAAGATGAAATATATGATATGTTGATGTGTCGCCAAATTAGTAAGGAATTATATGACTACTTTAGTATAGGATCTCCACAGATACCACATATAAAAGCATTACCTAAAATGCATAAAGGAATATCTCCACCTCCTCTCAGGCCCATAGTAGATGGTGAAGGATGGGCCACGCAAAATATTTCTATTTTTTTAGAAAAGAGTTTGAGGCCCATCATGAACCAGATCCCCACCATATTAAGAGATAGCTATCAGCTGTTGGAAATGTTGGATAATCTTGTTGTAGAATTAATTCCTGGGGTTCATATGTTAATTACACTAGACATACAAAGTCTCTTTACATGTATCCCCAACGACCAAGGAATACAAAGCGTTAGGGAGTTATTGCAATTCTATCCTGAAATTAGTAGAAACAAGAACATACTAATATGTCAGCTGTTGGACATGGTTCTTTCCAATAATGTTTTTTCTTTTTCTAACCATGTATATTTACAAAAGTGGGGTGTTGCCATGGGCACACCCTGCGCTAACACCTACGCTAACTTGGTTGTGAATTGGTGGGAGAGAGAACATTTGTTCAATCACCACATGTTTAAGAATGTTGTTCTGTACTCCAGATTTGTAGATGACATCATAATTATATGGGAGGGCACAAGGGAGCAGTTCTCCAGTTTGTTACAACACATGGAAAGTACTACAAGCTTCCTAAGATTCACCATGGAAGCCTCCTCCACCGAAATTAATTTTTTGGACCTTAATTTAAGGATGGAAGAGGGGAAAATTATATCTAGAATCCATAGAAAGCGCTGCTGGAAGAATGCTTTGCTGAGTTATGATAGCATGCACCCCAGGCATGTCTTTAGAGGCATAGTGAAAAGTCAATTTATAAGACTTAACAAACTGTGCAAAAGACAGATGGATCTCATGATAGAGGCAGATGTAATGGAACAATTATTCCTGAAAAGGGGTTATGACAAGAAAATGGTGAGGGAAATTAAAGATCAAGTACTTAAGGATATGGATAGGCCATCAATGGAGAGGAGTGGGTGGAGATTCTACAATAATAGTAGGAGGAGATCAAATTTTAAATTCCAAGAAAGGATGCAGTTCTTGACCACATACACTAATGACAATAAGAAAATTACACAAATTATAGAACAGCACTGGTCGGTATTGACTGTAGATGAGAGGACAATGAAATTAGTAGGAGAAACACCAAGATTCATCTACAGGAATAATAAAAACCTGAAAAGGTTGTTGTGTAAGACACACAAGAAAGAGATGCATTTAGTTCCAGAATTGGATATTAAAGGAACTTTTGCATGCAATCGATGTAATATGTGTCAGTTCATTACAAGGGTGCAGGAGTTTGTGCATCCAACTCTGAAATACGAATTTAAACCTAATTTCTATGCCTCTTGCAATACTTGCAACGTTATTTATTTAGCAACATGTGAAAGCTGCACAGCATTCTACATAGGACTAACAAAGAGAGAATTTAGGAAAAGAATATACAACCATATATATGACATAAAGAAAAATAATGAAACTAATGCATTGGCCAAGCATATAAAGAAATATACATCACATAGGTTTAGATTCAGGATATTACAAGTAATTGGTAAAGATAGAAATGGAGGAGAGACAGTGAATATCCTTGAACAAAAGGAACTATACTGGATTTTAAGGATGAGAGCACATCA
This sequence comes from Protopterus annectens, assembly GCF_019279795.1. NCBI lineage: Eukaryota > Metazoa > Chordata > Ceratodontiformes > Protopteridae > Protopterus > Protopterus annectens. The sequence continues at coordinate 29,929,928 of NC_056725.1, forward strand.
TCCACCTGGCTTAAACCAGTATGTTCCCATGGGACCCATGTTAAGATAAGATTAGCATGAAAGATAGATTGGTTTATAATTGTTGGTCCATGTAGATTATGTATGATGATTTATAGGAGATTCACCATTTTATGGGCATGGGCTATTGAACTATACATACATATTTTCTTATGAGCTTCATGGTGTGGTGTTGAATGAACTATAGTTATAGTGAACACTGTAGCGTCTATGGTATAACAAAATAAATTTAATATTTTGCATATTTTGATATAGACTCATGTCAATATATACACTATAGGTTCTTGATATAATAATTTTATTGTTTCATATATATATTTATTTATATCTATTTCATATATGTATATGGTTTCTATATATTTACATGTGCATTTTTATATATTTACATGTTAATTTATTCTGATTGTGTATATATATATGGTATAGGACTACCAATAATGGTTTAGCCCACATGCACTTTGCACTCAGCACTTTAAATAATGATAGTTAATTGTTTCATAAAGTTATTTATTTATTTATATCTGTTATATATGTTTACTTGTATGCTGCTTTTTTCATGTATTCAATTATATATATTTATTGGTCCATATATGAGTTGATTCATATATATATGTCAGTCAAGGATCAATATATGTTTATAAGATCTGCACTATGCACTTTATTTGTTTATATGTGTAGGTATATAGGTATATGCATATTTATGCATATACATACACATGTATATATATTTTGTCTATTTATATATTTATTGATATATACTACTTTTTATACTGTTCATAAATGGAAATTAGTATGTGTATATATTTTGATTATATATAATATGAAAGCAGTGGACAGAATGGAGTGGTAGTTAATGAGGTATCTGGCTTGAATAAGTGCTAGATATGTGGGGAAGTATTTTGAGATTTACTAATGCATATGTTATAGCTAGACTATTCTACCTTTTTCTTTGTTTTATTTTATTTTATTTCGATGCTTATTCATATATATATTTTTTGTATATTATTTACTGAATATGATCAATGTTCCATATGTATATTCAGGTATTTTTATATATACAATTCCACATATAATGTTGTATAATAGACCATTAGGTACATTAGATCAAGCATAGTCTTACTGTGACTTTAAGGAACAGTTACGTTGCTGAATAGAGACAGGTGGTTTTAATAAATAAATTAATTGCATCAATTAAGAAATGTATATACTATATAAACTGAGCTGCTTCACTGTATATTGAAATCTGATGAAGCGTATTACAAATACGTGAACGCGCTCATTTCGTTGTTCTCTATTTTAAGGAATAAAGAAGAAGTTTGCTTTATCCTGGACTGAATTTCGTTTCTGTGGAAATAAAACTGAAGTAGCCGTTTTGTCTTGGTTCACTTGTGTTTTATATTTGCATTTTACTGACATCGGTAAGGAACAAGAAAAAGTTTCCCCAACGGGGTACTTAACTTTCGGTTCTGAAACTCAAAAACGAAAATTTCAGGAGTCTGCTGACCAGCACTTGCGAAATGCTTGTGCTTCGGGCACCGCACGGCAAGAGACTGATGTAATGGCGTCTGCTGCATGTTTTATACCCCTGATGACCTGACGTCATGGAAGAAGGGACAGCAACCAACGCAGGACCCAGAAATTTGTTAATCAGGCCGACTGAGGGCTACTGCAAGCAGATAACCCAAAAGGGATGACTGCAACAGTGAAAGATGAAGAACATCATGTGTTTTGCAACTATAATGAGTTGACAGATTTAAGAAATTTCCCTAGAGAGTACAATGTCAAAAATATTAGGTGAGCAAATTGCTTTAACTAAAGATATCACTTTTTTGAGCTAGGACACAGGATCTGAATTGCCTAAAGTTAAATTCTGTTGGCTGCCAAAAAAGCAATTACTATGAAAACAACTTCAGTCCTAGGTCTCTCAGAAGGGGGGGGGGGGCTGGCTTCCCCTGATTAAAGTTATAAGATCTTTTTTGAGCTAGAACACAGGATCTGAACTGCCTACAGTAAGGCCTTAAGTTAAATTCTGTTGGGTGCAAAAAAGCAATTACTATGAAATGGAAACCAAAGTCTAAATCAACTGTATATGATGAAGTATTTATATTTTACTATAATATATATTATAAAACATTCCAAAAACACTACTTAAATACAGTCCCATACAGTCCCATTATCTTTATACTGCTGCTAAGAGACAACAGTGAGCCCAATCCCAAACTTAATGCCTCAAACCAATCCAATTAACAATGACATACTACCTTCTCCCTCTATCGCTCACAGCATCAAGAACAAAATCGTCCAAATCCATATCTTTACCATATACCATAATCTTGTCATTATAGCTATTACAGCAACATTGTTGAAACCTGAAACCCCTAGTCTTTACCACCTCATACCAAACTATTCATTCCTACAAGATTACAGACCTGGCAAAACACCTGGGAAAGAAGCATTAATGATCAAAGACGAGTTTAACCTCACCACTACTGCACAAACTAACAGTGATTCTGAACTGGATCCTAAATGATCATTTTAACATTTCCAACAACCAACCAAATACTCCATGTTGCAGCCATTGCAAACCTACCTCCACCAGACTCACAACATTCAATATCTTCATCCAACAAATATATGCTAGAGCTCCCAAAACCTGTAACCTAATCATTCTTGAAGACTTAAACCTTACTGAAGACCAAAACCACTGATGCATCAGAATTCCAGGCCGGCTTACATCTTACCCAAATCAGCTATGAAACCACTAGACCAAACAAACCCTCAATCCAGTAGACACACCTTACGAGGTTTTGAAACAACTAAATCCTGCAAGGACATCTAACCTCACCATACATATAACCTCTTCAGTGATCACTGTCCCACAACTTTCTCAATACATAATCTAATGTTAAAATATAAACCTACACTTATCTTCTGAACCAAAACAATTCAGAACATCACTAATCTCAAAATAAAGGAAAAACAAAGCTACTTTAAACTCAGACATGACTATCTAATGAATTCAAATGCCTCCTCAAATTACAAGATGAAGCATGGCACAATTGGAAATGCAACCCCTCCACAGATTCCCCAAGCAAAATATGCCTCAATACACAACCTAGCCAAGCAATCCAACAATACACAAAAAACACCACTAATAAAACAAACAAAATTTACTTACTAAAACATGAAACCAAAATATATTGGAGCGGAAACAACTTGATGACTGGTCAAAATATTCAATACAATTCTACTCTCCTGAACCCCTCTAATACCACCTAACAACTTTAATGTACTGACTTCCTCAATGAGTTCAGCTTGCCAAACATCAACACCACTACAAACCTACCACCCCCCACAGCCACCCTTCTCCACTCTGTTACATTTCATTATTCCACTTCAAAAACATTAGAACCAAAGAGACAAACACAAATGGACCAAATGCAAGAAGAAAGCCCCAGGCTCAGATTACCTGGTCCCTTGACTTATTCACTATTGTAAGGAATTATTCTCCCAGCTTCTCATTTACATATGCAACTAATGTAAAGTTGCAGCATGTATCCTACTATCCGTAACAGAACAGTGTCCAATCACAGTACAAAAGTTCCAATGGGTGTCCAATGCGTGTGTACCATCATTACACCAATCAATGATGGATTGGGGGTGAAGAGAACAATCATGTGCGATGAGGAGAGGAGGATATCCAATGAAGAGAAACCTGAAAAACTGTTGTGCCGGTGGCTGCCGCAAGTGGCGATGGAGGGGAGTGAAGGCATAGTATATGGCCAACTGTAAGGAGCGGAAGGCCGGCTGGAAAGTACATAAGTATTGAAACAAGAGTCCTGAAAAAACGCAAAAGTTATTGTAAACCATCTTACAAAACATATGTACATCCCTTGTACTAAACATTCCTTCAAAACATGAGTAATCTTTAATACAATACATACATTTTGGACTGTTATGAAAGCCAATGGAGTGCACACTTTATAATGACACTGTCATAGAGTCCTGGGGAAGGTTTGGCTCCTAGGAGGAGCTGCCATTTTAGTTCCTTTAGTTCCAGCAGAGTGTTGCAGTTGCCATAGAAGGGGTTGAGTTTTTCCAGGACAAAAAAGGAGAAGCATGCGCGAAGTGGCAGCATGTACTGCTGTGTTTCCTGATTGCATTGTTGTGGTCGCTTGCTCTAATCGCTGCTAGATGCTCTTTGACTCGATCGGAAAGTTTTCTTCTGGTTTTACTGATGTAAAACGAGTCACAGCGAGAGCAGAAAGTGGCATATACTACTCGGGTAGTAAGGCAGTTAAAATGCTGCTTAATTTTTATTCTCTAGCCACTGCCCGAAAAAGTGACCGCAGTTGAACATACCCATTGTATCCACTGAGCTCATGGGGCCCTCTAGTAGGAAAGGAGGGTCTCTGTTCTTAAAGTATGACCATAGGGAAACAGACATTTTGAACATGAAAACTGGTCTGTTCCCAAGGGCTCTTTTCAGGTCATTGAGACTTGTGAGGATGTTCCAGTTTCTGTTGATGACCTATCTTACTGCCTGCATGCCCCTGCTGATAAGCAGGAGAAAGCTACACAGCCTGTTCGTGGGTGGATTGTTCCTGTTGCTGTGATTCGACATACTTTAGAATAGGCTTATGCTTGGTGAGCTGCTCTGCTGCAAATAGCAAAAATGCATTATCCACGAGGTCCAGTGGAAAGTTTTTAGCTAGAAATAGTTGTTTGAGAAAGGAGGCTTCAGCTACGAAAGTGTTATCCTCGCTAATTATGTGGGATAACCGAATGAACTGCCACTGTACAACGATCTTCTTCATAAAGAATGGGTGCTAGCTGTTGAAGTCAAATAAGTTATTGTGGCATGTGTTTTTCCTGTGTACGTTTGAGAAGGCAGCTCCCGGGACTGCATACAGTGCAATGATAGTGTCTAGGAAAGACTCCTCAGAAGCTCGTCCTGATATCACAAACTCTAGGAAGGGAATGCTGTTGGTTAGGGAGGAAATTAACGTGGATAGTACAGGTGTCCGTTCCTTCCCCTTACGAAAAAAATATCATCTATGTAAAGCCAGTTAAGGCGTACATATTAGAAACCAGGAAGCTGGGTTAGTGCTTCAAGTTCCCCCATGCTTAGGACTAGATTTGCATATGCCGGGGCCATTTTGGACCTCCTCTGACTTGCTGGTAAACTTTCTGGCTGAAGTAGAAGAAATTGTTGGTTAAGACAATGGCAGTCAGATCACAGACTGTGTTCGTTTTGGTCTGTGGGACACTAGCAAATTTTGTTAGGAACAGTCTCAGGGACTCCAGTCCTTCTTGGTGTGGTATGTTGGTATATAGCACCACTATATCTATGGTGACCAGAACACATTTCCAAAGTTAAAGGTGGGCTTGACACAGATGGTTGAGAAACTCTCACAAGTCCCTTAAGTAAAAGGGGGTGGACTGAACAAGGGGGTTAAGCACAGCATCAAGGTATTTGGCGACTGTCTTGGTCTTTGTATTGAAAATGATGCATCTGAAAGGGGGATCCGGTTCATTTTTATGCATTTTGGGAACGGCAAACACTTTTTCCAGGTTCAGGTTAGGTTTTATATATATATATATATATGTATATATCTACGTATATATACACACAGCCTATCAAGATCACACCAAGGCTTTCGACACCATTCCCCACTCTGGAATTATACATAAACTCACAAAACTAGGTATAAATCCCTATGTCATAAGAAGGGATGCCAACTGGCTCACTGACAGAACCCACACTGTGATAGTAGCAGACTAAATCCAACTTCAGACCAGTGACAAGTGGAGTACCACAGGGTTCAGTAATGGGTCCTCTCCTGTTTGGCATCTACTTCTCTGAAGTACAAGCTAACACAGAAGGTCTTTAGCTAACAAAGTTCACAGATGACTGCAAACTAGGAGCCATAATCAAAACTCCTAACGATGTGGACATCCTACAAAAGTGCCTCACTGAGACAG
>NC_056725.1:29940930-29943430 GCF_019279795.1 Protopterus annectens
GATTCACTAGCCGCACATCATCCAACTTCTCTCCCTCTCATTCTCTTCATTCATCAACCCCTCAAAGTACTCTTTCCATCTGCTCAACACACTCTCCTCACTTATGAGTACGTTTCCCTCATTATCCTTTATCACCCCTTACCTGCTGCACATATTTACTAGCTTGGTCCCTCTGTCTAGCCAATCAGTACAGGTCCTTTTCTCCCTCCTTAGTGTCCAACCTTTTATACAACTTATTCATACGCCTTATCCTTAGCCTTCACCACCTCTGTCTTTGCCATGCACCTCATCTCCTTATACTCGTCTACTTTGTTCCTCTCTTTGACAATCCCACTTCTTCGCCAGCATCTTTCTCTGTATACTCTCCTGTACTTCTTCATTCCACCACCAGATCTCCTTGTCCTCCTTCCTCTTACCAGATGTCACACCAAGCACTTTTCTAGCCATCTCTCTTACTAGCTCTGCTGTAGTTACCCAGCTATTCGGTAACTCTTCACTGCCACCCAGTGCCTGTCTTAACTCTTCCCTGACCATCACCTCACAATTACCCTTTTTCAGTTTCCACCATTTGATCCTTGGTGCTGCCCTCATACTCATCTTCCTCTTCTTGATCACCAATGTCATCCTACAAACCACCATCCTATGCTGCCTAACTACACTTTCCCCTGCCACCACATTACAGTCACCAATCTCCTTCAGACTGGCCCTTCTACATAAGATATACTCCACCTGAGAGCATCTTCCTCCACTCTTGTATGTCACCCTATGCTTCTCCCTCTTGTTAAAATACGTATTCATCACAGCAATGTCCATCCTTTTCGCAAAATCCACTACCATCTGACCTTCTGCATTCCTTTGCTTAACACCATACCTACCCATGACTTCCTCATCCCCTCTGTTCCCTTCACCAACATGCCCACTGAAATCTGCTCCAATCACCAGTCTCTCACCCCTGGGTATAGTCATCAGCACTTCATCCAACTCGCTCCAAAATTTTTCTTTCTCATCCATCGCACACCCAACTTGTGGAGCATATGCGCTAACAACATTCATCATTACACCATCAATTTCCAGCTTCATAAACATCACTCTATCCGGCACTCTTTTCACCTCCAAAACACTCTTAGCATACTGTTCCTTCAGGATAATGCACACGCCATTTCTCCTCCCATCCACACCATGATAAAACAATTTGAAAGAGCCTCCGATACACCTAGCCTTGCTCCCCTTCCATCTGGTCTCTTGCACACACAATATACCAACCTTCCTTCGGTCCATCATATCAGCTAGCTCTCTCCCTATACCAGCAATACTGCCAACATTCAAAGTTCCGACCCTCACTATCACAGTCCTAGCCTTAATCTGCCTTCTGGCATGCCTCCCCCTCTTCTCCTCCTTCGACCAACAGTAGCCAAATTTCCACCAGCACCCTGTTAGCCAAAAGTACTGGTGGCAGTCGTCGTTAAACCGGGCCTCAACCGATCCGGTATGTATTTCTATACTGCTGTCTGCATGTATGATCTGGCAAAATTTTACGCCGGATGCCCTTCCTGACGCAACCCTCCCCATTTATCCGGGCTTGAGACCAGTACAAAGAAATGCACTGGCTTGTGCATCCGTGTGTGTGTGTGTGTGTGTGTGTGTATGTATATATATATATATATATATATATATATATATATATATAAATATATATATTATATATCTGTGTGTGTGTATATATGTGTGCGTGTGTATATATATATATATATATATATATATATGTGTGTGTGTGTGTGTGTGTGTGTGTGTGTGTGTGTGTATATATATGTATGTATGTATGTGTGTGTGTGTGTTTTTTATATATATATATATATGTGTGTATATACATATATATATATATATATATATATATATATACATAGACACTGCTGGAAATAAGTCTGTGGGGACTGCAGTTTTTGCAAAAGCAGAAAGCCCATAATAAGGTCTGTCCTTATTCTGAAGCCTAAGAAAACCTGGTCCTAAGAAGAAGTCAAGGAAGGCTCGCTGTAGTTGATGGTGAATGCCAGGCTGAGGAACAAAGAGATGGTGGTTTGCAGGTTCTGTTGCAAGATGTCTGGATGTTCTGCTGAATGGGCAGATCATCCAAGTAAGGGTACATGAGAATTCCCTGGAGTCTGCAAAAGGCAATGACATGAGCCAAACATTTTGCGAATAGCCTTGGAACCATAGAGTCCAATGGGCAAAGCACAGAACTGAAAATGAGAGGATGCAACAGAAAAACATAAGAATTTCCTAAATAGTATGTGGATGGGTACATGGAGGTATGCATCCTTGATGTCTAAGGAAGCCAGGAAATCTAAGGGAGCAATAGGGGAAACAGGGTTTGCAAGATGAGCATTCTGAAGGCGGGGGGACTTGAAGAAACAGACTGAGCTAGGAAAAGTCTAAAATTGTTCTACATGGACCATCTTTCCCAGGAAGTAAAAACATCCTGAAATAGAACCCTTTCCCTCTT
>NC_056725.1:29948430-29960930 GCF_019279795.1 Protopterus annectens
TGCTATTCTATGGTATTTCTGGGCAATCTGAATAATGTATCAAGATAAAAAGGTAGTCTTTCTTATAGACAAAATTGAAATTGTACTTTTGCAATCTCAGCATCATATGCTGCAGTCTGGTTGCAGCTGAATGCAAAGGCTTTCTCAAGACAGGAACTAATGGTTGATGGGCTGTTTCAATCTGGATAGGTCTACCATAAACCATTATGGAACTTCGAACATGCAAACAACTGCCAAAAGCTTTCTCGATCTGGGCATACTACACCTCAGTTTGGGTGAGTGTTCTCTATGCACAGGCAACAGGTTGATCCTCCTTCAGAATGACTGCACCTAAATCAAAGCATCAAAGGAAAGTGTTACTTATTTGTCAACATCATAGTGTCTAACTGTTGGTGGACTAGCAATTCTTTGTTTCAGGACTTCAAATACTCTTTGGTGCTGCTCTAACCAAGACCAGGATACATATTTACATGTCAACTCTCCGAGTGGTGCTGATAGTTGCTTCAAGTCTGAAATGAACTTGCCTAGGTAGTTGACCATCACAAGAAAACAGTGCAGGGCTTGAACATGGTTTGGTGCTGGCATCTCAAGAATGGCTGTTTATTTGAAGGGTCTGGTTTCAAGTCTGTACTAGTAAATAAATGACCAACATAAGCATCTTCATGTACCTTGAACTTGGATTTCTGTGCATTGAGCTAGAGATTCACTGGATGTGCCCCCCTTTCTAGAACTTTTCTAAGGTTTCCGTCATGTTCTGCATCATCACGACCTCCTACTAGTATGCAGTCTACAAAGACAGCACAAGGATACCCATTACAAATTTGCTCCCTTACTCCCTTGCTCGTTGAAAGACTTCACTTACAGAATTTATCACAAATGGGATTCTCAAAATCTGTACCTGCCAAATGGAGTAATGAAAGGAGTGAGCAATGACTATTTCTTGTTAAGCTGAATTTTCCGAAACGAACCCTTTGCATCTAAAACAGAAAAAATAGTGGCATTTGGCATCAAGACTGTGACTTCAACTGTGTCCATTGGATGATGAGGTCTTTTTAATGCTTTCTTCAAATCTCGTGGGTTAATACATACTCTGATGTCATCTGAGCTTTTTTTTATGAGCTACCACCATGTAAGATACCCAATTCAGCTGGAGGTTCGACTGGACGAATCGAAACTTGTCACACCATTTTATCCAACTCTGCTTTGAGATTGTCCTGCATGGCTTTTGGAAGTTTTTGTGCTGACCTGATAACTGGACTGACCTCTGGGTCTAACTTCACAGAGTACACAACTGGAAGTTTGCCTAGTTTGTCTTCGAACAGATCAACATAGGTAGAATAAAATGTACTGGGCCAAATTAAGAGTAGTGGTCTTTTTAAGCTAACAAGATGAACTTCCTTACTAAATAAAAGCAGTCCCATTTTCAAAGTGTCTCTGAGCCCTAATGATGACTGGACATGCCTCGACCACATAAAATAACACGTCTTAGTTTCTCTCAGCAGAGGAACATGAAAGCACTACTGATCCTTCGGTTTGAATTTCTTCACCTCCATAAGCAACCAGCTTTGCACAACTTGCCAAATCAAGCCTTTCACTTTTACATACTCTGGTAAATGTTTCTGCTGACAACATTGCACTTAGAACCTGTGTCAGCTTTAAGCTCTATGGGTTTGCCATTTGTCCAAACAGTATAAAATACTTCATTCTTTGCCCCTAAATCTACTTTAACTGTTTCAAGAAGCACTGACACACCATCAACATAAAGAGTACGCTTGCCACTGTCTAACTAATCAACTTGTTTCTTAAAATGTTCCCTTCATTCCCTCCAGTAGAGCTCTTTTGAGTGTGCACCTTTAACCCCTAGTGGGCGTGGCTTCAGCATTTAAAAATGTAAGTTATCACCTTACATTTTTAACAAATACCCATTGACAGAGGTCATATATCAATACAATTGTGTTTGCTATCATGTATGCTTCAAGATAAAATTTTCCAATACCTTGTATGTAACATGGTTTTGGAATTATTAATGCAAATATGAACAGGCAATATTTGACGCCTAGAGGAGCAGTAGGGTGTAACTGCAGAAACGCCTGGAGACGTCACTCGGCTGTAAAAGAATGAGAGCCTTTGGATTTACAAAATCTTCTGAAAGGATTCCATTTATTACATTTGTGGCATTGATGACCAAAAGCTAAACACTTTCCTCTTTTAGATTCATGGCTACCCCCACAATTACGACAGTTGGCAATGAAACTAAACTGGGTCCCAAGCTTTGAGTTTGCTGACTCACTCTTAAGCTTCACGAAAACTGAGTGAAGTCTGGAATTTGCTGGAAGGTTCGGGGGTTTACCAGTGAGTGCTGCAGGGGTTACAGCCGACATGTGCTTGGGCCTATTTCTTTTAACATGCTGCATACTATCAACAGGAGCGTTATGTGCCTTCTAGAGCTGCTCTCATTTGTAAGTATATTTGTGTTTTTTCTGTGAGCTCTTATATCTGACAAATCTCAATGGCCTTATTCAAAGTTAAATCACTGCCACGAAGCAAAATCTTTCCAGCAGCATGAAATTTTATACCACACACAAGTCTGTCCTTATCAACTCATTCCATAAATCACCAAATCTGCACGTTTTAGCTTTATTTCTCAGGTCAGTTAAATATGCTGCAAAAGTTTCACCAGACTTTTGATCCCTTGTGTAAAATAAGTGCCTTTCCATTGTAACATTTATCTGGGTGTTGCACATTTCTCTAAGAAAAAGTTATGTACTCACCATAACGTTCCATCTGAGTAGATAAACTTCATTTGGCAGCAACCTATGGGTCTTCGGATCCAAGCCGGCAGTTTCCAACAGCAGATATCCGAGCTCCAAGCTCCTCCCCTACCCATAATCCCCTGCCAACCCTACCAATGCAAAACCTGCACCAAATAGCCAGCCTATGGTTTGACCTCGATACAATCAGAAGACAACATAGTAATATAAACATCCAAAGGTCAGGGGGAAGGAGGGGGGGACGGTTGCTGCCAAATGAAGTTTATCTGCTCAGATGGAACGTTATGGTGAGTACATAACTTCTTAATCCGAAGTAGTTAACTTCATTTGGGCATCAACCTATGGGACAGAGTCCCTAGCTATCTACACCTTGGGAGGTCCTCATGGAAGGATGTTCCGGAGCACTGCAGAGCCAAAGGATGCTCTAAATCTGGAGACCAGGTCCAACTTATAATGATTTATAAAGGTATGAGATGAAGCCCAAGTGGCTTGACTAACAAATTTCATCCAATGAGACTATAGAACGAAATGCAGCAGATGTGGAAATTGACCTAGTAGAATGGGCGTGGACTCCCTGGGGTGCGGGCCGGCCTGAACTTTCATATCCTAGTAGAATACACTGTGAAATCCACCTGGACAGTATGACTTTTGAAACTGATTTTCCAAAATTAGATTTAGCAAAGGAAATAAACAGCTGGTCTGATTGCCTATGACCAGCTGTTCTGTGTAAACAGAAACGTAGTTGTCTATGAACATCCAATGAGTGCAACTTGTATTCGCCTTTGTTTTGGTAATTGGGAAAAAAAACAGGTAAATTAATAGTCTGATTGATATTTGATTCGGAAGCAATCTTAGGAAGAAAAGAGGGATTGGTCCTGAGGGATACCCTATCTTTGTGAAAGGTCAAATACGGTGGCTTGGCGGAAAGGGTTTGTAGCTCAGAGACCCTTCTGGCCGAAGTGACAGCAACGAGAAATGCTGTTTTCCAGGATAATAGTTTAAGATCCACTGAAGCTGCAGGCTCAAAGGGAGGAGCTGTCAAAGCCTGGAGCACAAGCGCTAAATCCCAAGGAGGGACTACATCCTTCACCGGGGGTCTCAGCAGGAAGGTACCCTTCAAAAAGGCCTTACACAATCTGGTAGAGATCAAAGGGCCTAGGTCACTCCCCACGTGATAATGCGAAATTGCTGCCAGCTGAACTCTGACCGTGGAAGAGCTGGCTCCTTGGTCAAAAAGTCCTGACAAAAAAGTCTAACACCACAGGTAACGGAGCCGTAAAGGGGTCTAAGTTTTGTTGCTCCTCCCAAATAGAAAACAGTTTCCATTTGCTATCATAAAACCTTCTAGTAGACAGCTTGTGGGCCGCCACTAAGATAGCTTTGACCGGGGAAGAGATACCAGGAGTCCTAGCTAGAAGTGGAACTGGAGCAACCAAGCCGTGAGCTTCAGATTGTCCAGATTCAGGGTCGGAAGGTCTAACGGGTGCGAGATCAGATCCGGTATGGGATCCAGAATCCAGGATGGATTCACTAGATGAGACCGTAGATAAGGGAACCAAGCCTGACGAGGCCAGAATTTGGCAATGAGGATTATTCTGCTCCCCAGCCGTCTGGCTTTCTGTAAGAACTTCAGCATTAGAGGAAGAGGAGGGTAAACATAGAGGAGACCTGGCGCACAAGCTTGTACAAGAGTGTCTCGGGGGATTAGAGCAAAGTAGTCGTTGCACTTCGTGTTTGCAGGAGAAGCAAAAAGATCGCAACAAGATTGACCCCATTTGGAGAACATTTGTTTCGCTACTTTGGGATTCAGAGACCACTCATACGGCGATAGAATCGTGCGACTCAGTCTGTCCGCAAGGATGTTGGACCGTCCCGGAATGTGTGTCTCTATGAGAAAGCGGTTGGTGGAGATCGCCCATTCCCACACTCTCATGGCCTCTCGGCAAAGTGGACAGGAACTGGTTCCCCCTTGTTTGTTGATATACCAGACTACCAACATGTCCGTCTGGACTGCAATAGTCCCAACGGGAAGAAGGCTCTAGAGTGCTTGCAACGCCAACAGCACCGCCCTCATCTCTAGGACATTGATATGCACCGAGGTCTCCATGTGGTTCCACATGCCTTGGACTGTCCTGCCTAGACAATGCCCCCCCCCCATCCAAGGCGAGAGGCATCCGTGGTCACCGTGGTTAGGGGATGGGGCATAGCAAAGGGCCGACGTTTGAGGAGGTCCAGGGACTCGAGCCACCACAGAAGGGCCTTCCTGCAAACCCTGCTGAGGTGAATGGGATGGTTTAGAGGGTAATGCAGGAAGGACCATTGGACTTGGAGGGTCCACTGCAGGACCCTCACGTTTAAACGCGCCATGGGCAGCAGGATGATGGCAGCCGCCATCGACCCTAGGGCCCTCAGGACCAACGCTGCTAAAGGAGCTGGGGATTGAAGGATGGCCCACACATGGAGTCTCAGAGTTTAAAGCCGGTCTGAAGTCAAGATGGCTAGGAGCCTGCATGTATCCAATCTGGCCCCTATGAAGTCTATGATTTGTGTCGGCAGAAGGGAAGATTTTCCTACATTGACTGTGATCCCCAGCCGGGGATCTAGACAGAGAAGAGAGTCCCTGGCCGCGCAGAGTAGATGCCTTGTGGGGGCGGTCAGGAGCCAGTCGTCCAGGTAGGGGAAGACCTGAATTCCCTGGAGTCTCAGGTGGGCCGCTATCACTGACAAAACCTTGGTAAACACCCTGGGGGCTGTGGTGAGACCAAAGGGAAGGACCCTGAATTGGTAATGACTGGCTCCTAGCCGGAAGTGAAGGAACCTTTTGGAGCATCTGTCCATCAAGATGTGGTAGTATGCATCCTTGAGGACTATAGAGCACATCCAGTCGTTCTCCTGCAAGAGGGGGAGAATGGATTGAAGTGTGAACATCCGGAACTTTTCCTTGATTACTGACAGGTTCAAGAGGGATAGATCAAGGATTGGCCTTAAGTCCCCCGTCTTTTTTGGCACCAAGAAGGACCTGGAGTAAAAGCCCTATCCGGACTGGTCTGGGGGGACATGCTGAATGGCTCTTTTTTCTAGCAGCTGCTGGATTTCCGCAGTCGCGGCCTCCCTCTGATCTGGGGGGGGTGGGGGGGGCATCGGGGAGGAATCTGGGATTGCGAGGGGGATGAAGAAACGGAATTTGGTAACCTCTGGATATGATACGAAGCACCCAGCGATCTGTCGTGATGGACTCCCAAGCTGCCAGGTGCCTCAAAAAGTGCCCCCCGACTGCCTCCAGAGTGGAGCAGTCGGGTAACCCTGAGGGTTGCTGTGTGGGCCAATCAGAGAACGATTCTCTGGACCCAAAACTCCTTAGACCCCCCTCTGCCACTAGGGCGGCGTCTACCCTGTCCTCCTCTGCCTCGGAAGGACTGGGTGTCTGGAGCGTCACGGGACTGTTGTGACTTCCAGAACCACATCTTCTTCTGTCCCTTTTGGTTCTTGGAGAAGACCCTCTGGGGAGCAGAGAAGCGGACTCCGACGGCAGACATCTTTCCGTCCTTCTCGCTCTGGACTAATGTTTCGCATATGGTTTTGCCAAAGAGGGCAGAACAGAACCATCAAATAGGGCATTAGCGAAAGATGCCTTAAAGGGGGTTCAGCGAAATCACAGTGTCGGAGCCACACCTCATGACGACACCCGCACCGCTAGCTCTAGCGGCTCCCTCTGTAGAATGGGATAGTAGCCGCATAGAGGTATTGGAAATCGACCGAAGAGTGGCCATTCGGGCAGAGTACACCTGCTTGTCCTCCACCAACATGGACTCTGGGGGCGACCCAGCGTACTCTTTCATAAGGTCTCGCTGGAGCCGTATGACATGTGCCATGTAGTTCAGTGACCTTACCACGAAGGTAGCTGAACTGAAGACTAGCTTCCCAAGGCGGTCCATCGCCAAAGACTCCTTGCTAGGAGGATGGACCGAGGGACTTTCTTGGGCCAGTCCCCTCTTGGTGGCTGCCGCCACCAACATGGCATCTACCGGGGATCCCTTACTCCAGTGCACTCTGTCGGAGGGGGGACTAAGGATCCTATGAGGTCTCTTTGGGACGGGCTCCACAGTGTCAGGCTCCTTCCACGCCCTGGTAGTGATCAGGTCTACCAGGGGGTCAGCCGGAGGGGACCCCCAAGAGGTAGACGGGCCTGCTTCAAACGCCTCCAAGAACACAGATTCTTCCGAGGTAGGCTTTGGGGCGGACCACTCTCCTCTTATCCTGAGCATCTCCATGATGTCTCCGAAGGAAACCTCTTCGGGGGGGTGATCTTGGGGAGCCTTCCCCTTCCTGCAAATCTGTGTCCTCGGTTAAGGACTCAGGGGAGTCCAAGTTCCTCCTTTTGCTCTTGCGCTTGTGAGGGACCTCCTCAGGGGGGCTGTCTGAGGAGGCCTCACCAGGCTCATCATGTCCCAACAAGGGAACTACCTGGGACGTTAGAGCAGGCTGTCCCTGGGACTGGGTAATGGAAGCCGAAGCCAACTGAGAGGGAGTGTGGGGCAGAGCCTTAGCTGTGGCCGGGGGCCTGGAATCCCTCGACAGAGCCCTCTGCACCATGTTGAAAGCCGAAGGAGAGCTGCTCTCTCTGGGATCTGAGGGCAAACCCTCCCTCGGATCAGACGAGCAGATCGGGGCCGGAGCAGACGCTATCAGATCCGACAGGCCAGTATGCTCCGACCTGGACGGAGCCGAAGGCAGACTGACACCCTCGGATCTGAAGTTCAGCTCTCGGCTCCGAGAGCTCGGATCCGCCGAAAAGGGACCCGACAGACTCGAGGGTGCTGTCGGCGCCGACACACCCCCGGCTCCAACACCGCTCGGCTCAGAGGACTCCAAACCCGGGAAGCGGGTTGGAGAAGGAGCGATCGAGACGAAAAAAGGGGTCGAGCTCCCCCCCCCCCCGGGCAAGAGCACTCCCATCTGCAGTTGGGCCTGGAGGAATCTTCTCATCATCCAGTCCAAATCTGAGTACGTTAGGCTTCTAGTAGACCTAGAGGAGGCCACCGAGGCGGGACGGGAGTGCCGCCTCGATGACCTCGAGTGAGATCGGGACTCCTCCTCCTCCGGTACCGGTGAGAAGCAAGGTGACCAGAGCCGGGAAGGAGAAGGCTCAGAGGTTTTGGAGGGAGAAGCCTGCTTAGCTGGCGGGGCCGATGTAGAAGCCTCGGCCCGCCGCTTACGGTGCTTCTCTTTTCTGGCTTCCCTATCCTCCTGGCCCAAGGTGGGAGGTTGAGTCCCTGCCAGGGGAAGGGAAGCAGCAGTCGTGGGTACTGCCACAGCTGCGACAGGCACCACGGGGGGACCGGAGGTCGGAGCAGAGTCCGGGGGCAGAAGTCCTGCCAGAATCAACTTCGACCTCCGGTCCATAAGTGCCCTGGGGTTGAACGCCGCACAAATAGCACATCCAGAGGAGAGATATTCAACCCCAAGGCACAACGCGCACCGAGTGTGGCCATCCGCTGGGGATAGCTTATGGCCACACTGGGTACATATAGAAAAAAATGTCTTTGGGGCCTCAGACATCACTAGAAAGGAGGACACACACACTAGGCCCCAAACACACACAGACACACACCCTAACGCTCTCACAAGGGGGGGGGGGGGAGATAAGCTGAAGTTAAAATTAAAGAGAAAAACTACAAGGGAATGCTAAACACACACACACACACACACACACACACACACACACACACACACACACACACACACGCTACTCTTTTTTTTTTTCAGAAAAGGTAAGAAAAGGGGTCAAAATTCTCTCAATTTTCGACTAACGCCTGGAACTCAAGGATCAAGCTGGCTTCAACCGTGGCAAACTAGATCTGAGGTCAGGTAGGGTTGGCAGGGGATTATGGGTAGGGGGAGGAGCTTGGATCTCTGCTGTTGGAAACTGCCAGCTCGGATCTGATATAGATCCGAAGACCCATAGTTTGATGCCCAAACGAAGTTAACTACTTCAGATATTATGTTTTAACAGTCTGGGTTCTCCCTTGACTCAGCCAATACACAATTTGACAGATTCCCCCTCTCCTATCAAAAAATGCAGCCTGTATGAAAATGTCATACACTTGCTCAAACACTCCACCTCTCAGAAATATTACTGTCAAACACAAGTGCATTGGGTTTTCGAAATCCATCTGCCATACACAAACACACTGAAAATATGGCCCTTGTAATTATGTACAGACAAACAGTTTTGAGAGCTTCTAACATTCAAATGTACAATAAACTCTTTGAAATAATGTACTTAGCGAAATATGCTCTGTAATGGCTGCACTCTGCGAAATATGCCTTGTAATGGCTGTACCTTGCGAAATATGCCCTGTAATGGCTGCACTTTGTGAAATAGCTTTACTGTAACATTGCACAAACATGCAAACACTTCATACACTTCTGATAACTCTTCTCTTTGCTTAATACAAAATACATATGCTTTGCTAAAATGCGGTACTTTCCCCTTATTTTATTCATTTTATGCAATTCGGACTTTATTTCAAATATTTTCCATAGTAATTCAAATATTTTTATCAATATCGTACACATTTGTTTATACGAAAATTAGAGTGTTCTGTATGCCTCAATTCATATTATACAAAAAGAAATAGTGCTGAGCAAGTTTTAATATCTGAAATTTGTTTCTGACCTGTTTTGCAAAGTTTTTTGCACATTCAGGATGATCCACTCTTGTATATTCCACCAACATCTAAACAAGTGCCTCTGGTCGTCTTACCCAAGCCATTTCTGATCTCATTCCTCTTCGGTATGCCTCTTCTAACTCCATGTCCTTTTAGATGTGCTATTTCGGACTCCATGTCCTTTAGACATGCTACTACTGGCAACATGTTGCTCATTTGTCTCCAACACATATAACAAGAAGGCTAGGGTTTTCGTTTAGATGCTTTAACACACAGAAACACATAAGGATGGATAGCAGCATTATAAAATACGAAAGAACTAGTTAACAGACAGACCTTATAGAGATTACATATATATATATATATATATATATATATATATATATATATATATATATATATACATATACACACATACATGCTTACTACAAAATGGCAGTCAGGCTCGCACGTGCTCAGTATTTATACACTTGTGCACGCCCTTGGATAGCTTCTTAAAGGTACATACATACACTGATCTACAGTTAATACTCTCCTTAAAGTCTTGCATCCGAAACCCTACTCGCTATCTATCAAACTCCCTCAGTTTCATTATCTTGTTCCACTCTGATTTATAACCTTCTGACTGTTATGTATACAAGCTTTAACTGTATAGCTTTATAGTATGGCTTCAAATTGGGTAATCCTACAATACCTTGCTCTGGGGGGGGGGGGGTTAATAAAGTAATTTCACTTAACTCTCTTCCTCTTTCTATACCAAATAAATTCCTTCAACTCTGTCATCCACAATTTCTCCTCCAGTTCATTACAAATTACTTATTTACTTAGACTGTTTACCACAAAAGTACAATAATCACAACACACAATTTTCAATCATATAACAGGTGCAGGTGGGGGGTCCAGGAAATGAATAGGCAGATTTTGTTTTCAATGGGACTGTATAGTGGTCAAGTTTTTTGGGACTGTGGCTATGATGGGGCACTTGTATTCTAGCTGAGCGAGGAGAACTCCTCTGCTACTGCAGCTCTAGCTGGTTTGGAGAGAAAGGGAGATACATTGTCTACATAGTTAAAGAGACTGATATTTTACCACTTGTTTCTTACCATCAATAAATCAAGAACTTCCATTTTTTTTTAGCTTCTATTTACTCTCTTCCCAAATACTTATACCTACCATAATACAACCCTTTCCAATTCATACCCCTAAATGTTCTACCATATCGCTAACTCATAAGTAGGGCATTGCTAAACCAATTCATGCATTGGTGCATTATTTTACCCGTAACCATTTGAAATGTTTGGACCCACTAAAGAGAGTCCTGAAACAGAGACTAGATGGTCAAAAAAGGTAGTTATATATACCAAATCCGAGATGACCATTTCTCAGAATATTCCCTTTTCTCTGAGGTATAAAAATCTTGGAGTTGGTATATACAAGTTTTGGGGGGGGGGGGCTTTTTCTTTGGCACCTGGCATTTCAAGTTTTGACATTTCAGTATGGAGTCTACTTTTCCGCTATAACATTATTTTATATCTGCATTTATTTTATAACACAAAGACCTGAAACTGACTCAAAATATTCCACACACCAAAATATCCTTTGCTAGACTTAGAAAGCACAACATAATTTGCAAATTAAGCAAACTTCTCAATCACCATACCAGTCATATCCTTGAATTAGCATATCCTCTACTTTCTTTTCTTTGTTAAAACATCTAAATATAATGGAAATAACAGAAGAGAAAGAGGGCATCTCTACCAGATTCCCCTGCTCAAGCACATTTTGTCAGAGAGATCGTCCTTCTACCTTAATTCTTCCGCTCACTCTTCATATATACTTACCAACCCTACTATTCTACAAGAGAACACAAATGCAACCACTACCCTGCTCATAAAATCCCACCCAAATCCCACTTTCTCTGCATCACAACTCAAACAATAGCATTTTTTTTCCCATTCTGCTTCCCTATGGATCATTAATACTCTATCAAACGTTCACCTCCCTTCTACAAAACCCCACAGATAACATATTTCCCATTCTCTTTACTAATTATAGACCGACTAACTATAATCATTTAAAGTTGAAATGGATCCAAAGATCCTTTACTCTAGTTTATTATGGTATGATCCCATTTATTCTCATTAGCGGTAATATACAAATATATAAACTTGTATATGCATGCACACACACAAATAAATTATAAAATAAACACATACTGAAAAAATGAGACTGAAGAAACTACAACACTAGTCACATGACATGATTTAAACAGCCATAGTTGTTAAAGCGTTATCAAATAAAATGTTGCAAGAATTGTACATGTTGAAAACAATAAAATTAACATATAATATAAACAGCAAATAAATAAAAATATCTATAAATCTAAAAACTATTACCTGAATTTAAGCAAACACTTTATATTTATGTTTTCATTTAAACTTGGTAATTTGTCAGCCTGTACAAGTATCTCCCAGTTTAATTCTCACCTCTAACAGGCAATTAATATCTCCACAAAAAGGACTGGGTGTAACAATCAACAACAAAAAAAACAAATACCTTAAAATTAAAACAACTTAGCTAGTGTTTGCCTAAAGCATTTGTGGCATCCTTCTTTTATCTTGTGACTATGTACTTAAGGGAGGTCCTTCACCTTGTTTTTAGCTCTGATAAAGTTCATGATTAAATGTGAACGAAAGTGCTTAGCTTAAACTTTTGTCCCGATTTGTTTGCTCTTTGATTACTTTTTCTTTTGGTGCTGCTTCAGCTAACTGTAGTTTCTTCAAGCTCATGTTTTCAGTACATGTATTACACACACACAAATTACCACCAATGAGAATAAATGGGATCAAACCATAATAAGCTATTAATACACACACACACATATATATATATATATATATATATATATATATTATCTATAAGACCTGGTGGTGGAATGAAGTAGTACAGGAGAGTATACAGAGAAAGAGGTTGGCGAAGAAGAAGTGGGATTGTCAGAGATGAAGAAAGTAGACGTGTAAAAGGAGATGAGGTGCATGGCAAAGAGAGAGGTGGCTAC
>NC_056725.1:29965930-29985504 GCF_019279795.1 Protopterus annectens
CAAAATTTCCTTCTTAGTCCTAAAAATATTCCAGTTTCTTTCAAAGGCTTCCCGAACCAATTCAGTAGTCATATTGTATTGCAAAATGCAAGCTTTAGTGAAATTTCCTGATCTTGAACTATTTTCTCATCTCCTGGTTTCCTCTTCTAAACAAGTTCCTAATAAAGGTTTATACTTAATACATACCCCATTGTGTATACACTTCATGAAGAATATTATCTAAAAACTCAGAAGGATAACCCCTCTCCAAAAACATATGTGAAATGGTATTAAATTCCTTAACTAAATCTTCTTTACAGGAAGTCATCCTGGCAACTCTTATAGCCTGTCCCTTAACTATACAATTTTTTTGTCCTAACGGATGTTCACTTTCAAAATGTAAGTAAGCATTGCAAAAAGTCTTTTTTTTCTGTAAACCAAGGATTTAAATTCTTTTCTCCTGAAATTGTTGTATCCAAAAAATTGATGGAATTTTTATTATACTGATATGTAAATTCCAAAAAATGGGTAGTAGAATTTAAATATTCTATAAATTTGGGGATATCATCTTCTGTACCAATCCATAAAATAAAAATATTGTCCAAATAACGTAGATACAGTTTTACATTACCCCAATAGGGACCCCCAATAACATATTTGTCCTCCCAACCCAACAAAACAAGGTTGGCATAGACAGGTGAACATGCTGCTCCCATGGGGACAGCCTTAATTTGCTGGTAGTATTCACCTTCAAACCAGAGAAAATTATTGTCCAATACTATACCCATAAGCTCACAAATAAGTTTGACCATGTCATTCTCTAACCTTGAATATTGAAAAAGTACCTCTTCAAAAAAAGTCAAACCTTCCACCTTGGGGATACTCGTAAAGAGATCCTTTATATCCACCGTAAGGAAAATATCATAGTTGTTAAAAAGTTCTTGTTTAACACTCTTTAAAAACTCCCAAGAATCTTTAAGTAAATGTGAAACATTCTGAATAACATGTTGTACACAGGTATCTATGAATATAGTTAGTGGATGAATTTTCGATCCCCTGGCCGCTACAATGGGCCTAAATGGTGGTTTGTTAATATTTTTATGAATCTTGGGGATACCGAAAAAAATGGAACTAATGGATCTTTTCTATATAAAAATTCATAAGTATCCTTATCAATTCTCCCATCCAATAAATATTCTTCCAAATAGGAATCTATCCTGGAATATGCTATATTTATCTGATTCTTAGAAATCCCTATACAAGTACTATTATCAATTAACAAATTTAACATTTCATCAGAGTAGTAAATACTATGAAATAACACTACCCCACCCCCCCCTTGTCTGGGATCATAATTCGTACATTTTTATCCCTTCTTAAATCATTTAACAATTCTTGATCTCCCTTAGATTCCAATAATTATGATTCTTATTGTACTTAAAAATATTGTAAATATCCTCCATAACTAACCTCTCATATGTCTCAACCAAGGGGTGTAGGATAGGATTGTATGTACTTTTTTTCTTTGGTAACACAACTATGGGAGATATTGTCACTTTCTATTTCTTGATGTTCTAAACTAATTTCCAAATTAAGTTTTCTGGTGTATAACTTCAAGGCTACTATATTTTCAACTACATTGCCTGAAGTAAAAGGAATAAATTTCACACCCTTAGAAAACAATTTAAAATAATCATCCGTAATGAATCTATCTGAATAATTGTATATAGTAAATCCATCCTTCTGATGTACTATACTATCCTTATTATCAAAGGAAATATTGGTACTAATACCTTTTAGTACAAGTTTTTCTTGTGTGGATAATACTGTATGCTGTACTCCCCTTTCTCCGTATAGTACTGTGCCAGTCTCTGTGAGCGCCTGACCTCTGGAAAATCATCCCCTTCCTGATTATGAGGGTTATGGGAATAGTCTTCAGTGTCATCCCATCTCCTATTATTTCTCACTACATCACTATACCTGGGTGACCTTTGACCAATATTTTGTCCCTCAGACAGGTTGGCTGATGGTGTCAAAAAATTACCTTGCCTACCCTGTGCATGCCTAACCGTATTATCTGCTTTGTAAATATATACTTGTTTATTTAAATAACTTGTTTGATCCCTTTCTAGTTTACGTTTCTTTTTTTTTGAAAAATATTATAACATCTTTTATCAACCTTGTCCAACATCCTGAAATATAAGGCACTATAATTAGAAAACACCAAGTCATTCTTAACTTTTTTATCTAAATCCTGAACTTCTAAATGTCTCTTCATTTTGCTTTTCATAATAAATTTAAGTTTTTTGATTAACCCCAACTCTATTTCATCAAAGTAGTGTGCATAATCATTCATAACATCTTCTGTATATATCACACCAAAGGGAAATTTATAAATACTTAAGCCTTGTGGCACAATTTTTAAAAAAAGACACTGTTTAAAATATGCAATGTCCACCTCTGTAGTTTTATATTTGAACAGTCTTTTCTCTAAACGAAAAATCAAATCCATCAAGAAACTGCATTATGTCCATTGTTACGTAAAGAATGTGTGTTAGAACCATCCATTCGCAGACTTTCAATATTAGAAAATTAGTACTTTTTTGAAAAAACTTGTTCAAATCTATTATTGGCATGCAACCGCCCAACTGTCTCTATCGTCTCCAAACGGTCATTAAAACGCTCACTACTAGCATTAGTTCTATTGTAGTGACAATTGTCTGGTATAGTACCTTGCTTTGGATGAACCACCTGTGTGGTAACATTGGAATTATTTAAACTCGTAGTAACAGGTAAAGGATTGTTTCCGACTGTGTCATTATTGTTCCCTTCTCGTTCTGAATTAGCCATAACTAATTCTCCATTGCATTGGGTAGAAGCCGCATTAAGATGCCCTATGCGGCTAGCGTCATCAGTGAAACCGGAAGCTGCAGCAATTGGCGGGTAATTCAAACCTGCCTCCATACATACGCCGTAACCATTATATTCTGGGGGTATAAAGTTGACCCGTTCGCCAATAAAGGAATGCCCAGCGGTAACACAACAACTCTCTTTTTGTGTCAGAAGTTCCAATAACTTTGTTAGTTCACCTTTCAAGCAAGAAACTTCCCCACACAGTTGTCTAATTTCCGCTCCGGTATCCTTGGCCAAAACAGTCCCAGATAGGTTTAAATCTTCCAAAGAATACATGGTTGAGAGGTATGCTGATGGCTGTATTTGTGGTGTGAGCTGTTACGTTCTTTGTACAGCGGCAGCTATTGTAATAGCTATTTTTTCCCGTTAGGCCTTTTTGTAGTCTTGTTGAAACCCCCTTTATTTCTTCCTGTCATGTAGCACTCTGATCTTCCCATGGGGTGTGCACACAAACACACTTTCACATTGTTACTTTTTTCTTCCTTTCAATGGTACTTGCGTATTATCGTAATGACTCCATTCTCAATAACATTAATAAGGAGACAGGTTTGAAATGTGGTAGCGATAATACGCAAGTACAGTATATACATATAAATATATAAAAACAAGAACCCAGTGACTCGAGCACAAAACAAACTCTGAAGAAATGCTTGGTAAGGAGCAGTTTATGAAAAAGCAGCAAATAACCACTGAACATTTTGACCAAGCATTTTTTCAGAAAATCTAAACATATATATATATATATATATATATATATATATATATATATATATATATATAGATAGATATATATATAGATAGATATATATATATAGAGATAGATATATATAGATATAGATATATATAGATATAGATATAGATACATATACACACATACACACACAATATATAAAGTACAGTTTTGTACCTACCATAAATGTAGATGTTCGAGGATCCACATTGCTGCAGTCCTAACTATTGGGTAGTCCGCTGTCCAGTCGGCCCGAATACCAAAGTATATGGCTGACGTCGGTCAGGGCGCATTAGACTGACGTCAGAACGTCAGGGTACTAATGCGCATGACCGACGTCATATCCTCAGTCTTTTCTTGCCCCAGATGTCAGAAGACCCTGAAAAGATAAGGCCAAAAACCAAAATCTCCCAACATACCTGCACCAAAATATATATACAAAATATACAAAGTTAGCAGAATATAACCTCACCTACACAACCACCCCTAAACACAGAGGGGAAGGAGGGAGGGTAAATTGGACTGCAGCAATGTGGATCCTCGAACATCTACATTTATGGTAGGTACAAAACTGTACTATGTTCTTCATTCCACATTGCTGCAGTCCTAACTATTGGGTAGAATCCCAAAGCAGAGGTAAGGGAGGCTGGCAAATCATAAGGAAGCAGGAACTGACAACATGCCTTGCAAAATAGCTGTGGCAAAACCAGCCCTAGACTTAGAGTAGAGAGGAAGGTGATAATGCTTAGAGAAAGTATGCACTGAACTCCAAGTAGCTGCCTCCAAAATATCCTTAGTTGCCACCCCTCAGAAATGCTGTTGAAGTGGCAGTAGCCCTAGTGGAATGAGGCCTAATCCCAGCTGGAATCTCCTTGCCATGATGGCAATAACAAAATGTAATGCACCACCCAATCCATCTAGAAATAGTTTGTTTTGACACAGGCTTGCCCTGAGAACTCAAAGCAAAAGAAACAAACAACTGCTGAGACTGCCTAAAATCCTTAGTCCTGCTCAAATAATAACGCAATTGCCTGTGTACATCTAAAGTGTGCAAAATCTTTTCCCCTTTATTTTGGGGATCTGCATAAAAAGTAGGCAAATGAATAGTTTGGTTTAAAGCCACACTAGAAACCACCTTAGGCATAAAGGAAGGATTAGTACGTAAAGATACTCTATCCTTATGAAAAATCAAAAAAGGCTCCACTGCCATAAGGGCCTGCAACTCAGAAACCCTTCTTGCAGAAGTAATGGCCAACAAAAAAGCAGTCTTCCATGACAAGTATTTCAATTCAGTAGTAGCCGCAGGCTCAAAAGGTTGTAGAGTAAGTTTCTCCAACACAAAATTGAGATCCCAAGCAGGAGTAGGAGCTCTACGTGGGGGTCTTATATTCTTTGCCCCTCTAAGAAATTGCTTGAACAAAGGATGCAAAAACAGCGGTGGGTCACAATCATAGTGAGCTGAAATTGCTGCAGCATGAATCTTAATGGAAGAGAAAGACAAACCTTTGTCCAATAACTCAGTAAGATATTGAAGAGCCACACTCAAATTTGGCTCAGAAATCTCCAAATTGTTTGCTGCACTCCAAAATAAAAATCTCTTCCATTTTTCTGTACACTTTCCTTGTACTAGGTCTCCTGGCTTCCATAATCACATTTAAAACTTGTTGAGGAAGTTGAGACCTGCTGTCTTTCAAAACAGAATATGCCAGGCTGTTAGATGAAGAGAGTGAAGCTTGACATTGAGCAGGTGACCGTCTCTCTGAGACAACAGGTGTGGAATCAAGGGTAAAGGCCATGGAGGCTTCTTTACCAGACTCCTCAGTAATGGATACCAGTGCTGCCGAGGCCAATCTGGAGCTATTAAAATCATCCTTGGCTTGTCTTGTCTGACCTTTAGAAGCACCTTTGGAAGAAGAGGCAGAGGTGGAAACGCATACACATGAAGATTTTTCCAACTGAAAGAAAGAGCATCCACTTTCCAAGCTGTGTGATGAAACCTCTTTGTGCAAAACTTTGGCAGCTGGTGGTTTAGTGGAGAAGCGAACAGATCTATGTCTGGAGTTCCCCAGGACACTGTCAACTTTTGAAATACATGAAGATCCAGTTTCCACTCGTGGGATCCATGATTTGTCTGCTTAACACATCTGCTAAGGAGTTCTGTGCACCCGGCAGAAACCTTGCCTGAAGAGTTAGTTGCAAGCTGAGCGCAGTCTCCCATAAAATCATTGCTTGCCTGCACAATGGGTAAGAATGTGTTCCCCCTTGTTTGTTGATGTACCACATGACAGTTGTGTTGTCTGTTAGAATCAACACCTGCCCTGGAAGAAGTAACTCCTTGAAAGCCATTAATGCAAACTGGACTGCTAACATCTCCTTCATGTTGATATGTAGATGCTGTAGTCTGGCAGGCCACTTGTCTTGTATCCACTTTCCATTTAGATGAGCTCCCCAAGCAATGTCTGAGGCATCTGTCGTTAGAATCTGACTCGCCTCTGGCCGGGTCACAGAGAGTCCCTTGTTTAGGTGACATTCCTGAGCCCACCACAAAAATTCCTTTTGAATGCAAGGTATTATTTGAATGACAGTGTCCAAATCCTGGCAGTGCTGTGTCCATACATTTTGAGATACCATTGTAGCTTCCTCATATGCAGTTTGGCATTGGGAAGCACCAGAATACAAGATGCCATGAACCCTAAGGCTTGAAGGACTGTCCTTGCAGTCAGCCCGGACTGAAGAGATAGTTGATGGAAGTAACTGGAAAGATTCTTTTGTTTGTCCGGGGTTAAAAAGGCCATCTGGGCTGCTGTATTCAGTCTCACACCCAGAAAGCACATGTCTTGAGAGGGTACTAGACTGGACTTTATTTCGTTCACAGAATACCCTAGGCATCTTAGCACTGCTATGACATATTCCAAATGCTGTAGAAGGTCTTCCTTTTCTTGAGCCAGAATCAGGCAATCGTCCAAGTAAGGATAGATTTGAATTCCTTTTAGCCTGAAGTAAGCTATCACTGGAGCCAGAACCTTTGTGAATACTCTGGGCAGTAGATAAGCCAAAGGGCAATGCAGAGAACTGATAATGAGAATTTCCAGCTCGAAAACGCAGATACTTTCTGCAACTTAGTCTTATAGGCACATGAAGGTAAGCTTCCTTGAGATCTAAAGTTACCATCCAGTGATCTTTGCCCAGCAGAGGTAAAAGCTGTTGTAACGTCAACATTTTGAACTTGGGAATGTCCAGATAAGTGTTGAGGATAGATAAATCCAAAATTGGTCTCCACGTGTTCCCCTTCTTCGGGTACTAGGAACAGGCGAGAATAAAATCCTAGGCCCCTTTCTGGCACAGGAACCGGCTGAATGGCCCCTATTTGGAGTAACAGAGAAATTTGCTTGTGAGCCTCTTGTCTTTGTAGAGGAGGAATGTCTGGCATGCCTTTGAAAGGAGGCAAGGTATGGAAATAAAACCTGTAACCGTGGTGAATGATATCCAGAACCCATCTGTCTTGGGTAATTAACTCCCAATTTTCTTTGAAAAGAGACAGTCTTCCTCCCAACGGTGCTGCCAGGCGAGAATGAACTGGCAGCTGAAAAGGCAGGTCATTGGGTCTGCTTACGAAAGGACTGACCCCTGCCCTCACCAGAAGTCTGAGCAGGGGAACTCCTGTCCTAGGCCTAAAAGAACCTTGAGCCCTGCCCCTACCACGTCTAGACCTACCCCTAGACTGGGAATCATAAGCAGGATAAGTCCATCCCTTAGCAGGCCAATTTCTACTAAACTTTGGAGGCTGCACCTGCAAAAAATCTTTAACAGTTTGCATAGACTTAGCCTTGTCCTCCATTTTCTTCAAAACTGCTTCTACAGGCGAACCAAACAACACATCAGACTGCAAAGGAGCATCCAAAATCCGTGTCTTAACATGCTCAGCTAAATTCTGATCTCTCAACCAGGCGTGCCTACGAAGAACAGAACCAGTGGCAGCCACCCTGGAGGAGGCCTGCACAGCATCAAAACCACATTGCAAGGAATGTTTACCCACCTGTTCAGACACATGAACTAAATCCTGCAACTCTTTACACTCAATACCTTCCGCCAGAGCATCCACCTTAGATTTCAACTGTGAAAGAAGATAATTCTGATATTTTAACATGTGAAACTGACAATTCAACGCCCTCATGGCTAAAGTGGAAGAAGTATACACTTTCTTTCCCCATCTATCCAAAGCCCTTGCCTCTTTATCAGGAGGGACAGGATTTTTAACAACTGAGGCCTTCACACCTTTAGGCCCCTGAGAAACAGTTTCGGGTCTGCCCTAGGACTCTTAAAAGATACTTATGAGCTTCAGGCACCCTATAATACCTATCCGGTTTAACTGGGGCAGGAGGCAAAGAATCAGGATTCAGGGAAGCCTCTGCAAAAACATCTTCCACCACATTCAAAACAGGAGGTATAGCTAAAGGCCTATGCTGGGGTAAAACAAGAATTCCCTAAGCCTTTTCCTGGAATCAGAGAAATCTTGACCTTCCCATTTAAAATGCTCCCTCATGGAATGCAGAGTCTCTGAAAATGAAAAATCCTCAGGAGGAGAAGCTGAAGGAGTAGAATCATCCACATCAGAATCAGAATAAGGTGGGTACTCCTGCAAGTCTTCAGAAGACTCAGAAGCCTCCGAGCATTGCTCAAAACTCTCAAACTCAGGTTCCACCCTAGGCCTCTTATCAGGAGGGGCATAGAACCCTTATCATAGTAATCAAATCCTCTGCCATTTTAAGCATATGTTTCTTAGGCAAAGACCCTGAAGCACTAGGAGAAACCCCCACTGAAGCAAAACTTGGCCTGCCCTCAAGGAAGCCTTGGAAACAGAAGGGAGGCTCTAACCACCTTAGGAAGAGAGGGAAGAACAGCCACCTGAGAAGCCCCTCAGCCTGGCCTACTTCCTGAGAGGATACATCCTGTAACAGTAAAGTCTCTCCCTGAGACTCCAAAGAAACACCTGGCAAAACCTCCGGCTCCACTGAGCCCTCTAAAGAACCGACGTCTGGGACTGTCGGTTCTTCCACTCTAGGCTTTGCTGTTTTGTCCTTGCGTTTTTTAGCCGAAGCGCCGGAGCATCCGACGGCATTATATAATTACAACGCTTCCCAAACACTAACCTGGCACAGTCTAACCTTCTCTTAATAGTGCGTTTGTTAAATCTAGCACAAGAGCGGCATCCAACAACGTCGTGCTCAGGCCCTAAACAAGGTATACACAAAGTATGGTAATCCCTATGAGGTATCTGTTTCCCACAAGAAATACAGTTATTCACTTTTTCTGACATCCGGTTAAATACTGAGGCAAGAAAAAACCAAAATATTCCCCAACGGGGTACTTAGCCAACTTTGATTCGGTCTGAAACTCTGGCTTCAGAAACTTTCAGAACGCCAACCTGCACTCGCAAAATTGCTTCTGCATCGGACCATGCGGCAAAAGACTGGGATATGGCGTCGGTCATGCGATAGTACCCTGACGTTCTGACGTCAGTCTAATGCGCCCTGACCGACGTCAGCCATATACTTTGGTATTCGGGCCGACTGGACAGCGGACTACCCAATAGTTAGGACTGCAGCAATGTGGAATGAAGAACATCATGCACACATACATTTACAAATCATAGGATGGGTAAAGACCAAACTATAACCAAATGAGATAGGTTATTTCCGGCACAAAATGGAAATTTACTAGGCTTAAAATAACCCACAAGTGCAACCTATGAACCTATATTAGTTAAAGTGTTGAGCATCATCTTCCCCTCACCTTGGCATAACCAAGTCTTCAATAAATATTTCTATTCGTGCCTTTACTTTATTCCAGATTCCTCCGGTTTACTAAATTTTAATAAAACTTCAAAAATACCAGTAAAACTTCTACAGGGCCACTGATTTTTTTTTCTTGTCAAAGGCTCCCTCTCCAAGTCTGGCTACAACTCATTCTACTTTCTGCTGCCCAAGTTGTTGATCTAGAAGTTTAACACTACAGCTGTTATTAAAAATAAATTCTCAGAAGCAGTCCCACAAATACATGCATATTATCCAAATAACATTTTATTTTTCCTTCAGTATTCTATAGTTCCTCCTGAACTTGTTCTGTGAAATTCTCCTTTTCCAACCATTTAACCTTTATCATTCCCTCTAAGTATTTTCTTCAAATTCTTCCCCATACTTTTACTCTTGTATTTCTATTATCAGTTAAAGTTCATTTGATCCCAGTCACTATACTTTTTTGAATTTCTATTTTCCTCTCTTGAATCATACCCAATACCTATTTCTTAAACTCAAGAGCAAAGTAGGAAAGCACTGGTGTCTTATATTTTACATTATTCTGCATGTTAATCTTAGTTTTTATTTGTAGACAACCTGACAATTACTGGACAGGTCTCAAAGCTTTCAAATACACATGCTTTAGTTAAATATAAATTACTATCAAATTTAGCCCAATGACTATATCTTGGGGAATAATGTGCACATTTCATCTGAGCTCCCACTGTGAATTTCATATCTTCCATGCCAAATATGCTCATATTTCTTCATATGTTGACCACCTCTCGTTATATTTTGCCTTCCAGGTGCTCCTGATAGACCCTCACTGGTGCAAATCAGGTTTCAGTCCCCACCAGTAAAATTTCCTAATGAAAGCTCATATCTTCTCTGAAAATTCCCATAAGCTCCTTAGCACTAGGCTTAGGTGGAATACAAAATGGAAAAAAGCACAATCATTCTCCCTTAACAATAACTTACTGCTACCACAAATCTACCATTCTTCAAAACATTTATTAAATCCTCCCTTTTCAAAATATTTCTCTGTTACATAAAGGAAGTAATTCCACTGACATTACCAATTTCCATCCCACATCCAACCTCTCTCCACCGTCTAAAATGCATACATGAACAATTTCTCCACTACCTTTTACAAAACAAGAGAATCACCAATATGCAACATGGATTTCAGCCAGACCACAGCACCTCCACTGCATTACTCACTTAACGGACATCGTCAATAAAGTGTGCAACTCTAATAAACTTAACTGCAGTATTTCTATACCTATCAAAAGCATTTGCCATGTTCTCTCATGGTAAACTCCTCAATCAACTTTCTACCTTGGGTCTATCATTTCTATCAGTTAAATGGTTATCTAGCCGAAAGGCAACATGCTGTAAAAAATGGAAAGGAACCATACCTCTCAACTGTCCAGATGTTTGGCTCATATTCTTGGGCTGTTCCTCATACAATTTGTGATTTTTCTGGCAAATTGCTGGGATGATCTGTGGACTAAAGTCACTAAATAATGACATACATTTGAGTTTCAAACTTCAAATTCTTCAGAAAATGTGTTAAATACTGTTTGTCTAGCAACTTTTTAAGTTTATAAGAGCAATATTTAAAATATGTCCCTATTTTGGGGTCTTTGTGCCCCCACTTTGTCAACCTATGTCCAGATTTCCTGCACTAAGAAGTTGAAAGGCATGGAAGGAACCATCTCTGCACACCTTCCCACTTCCACAGGAGTCCCACAAGTATCCACCCTTAGTCCTCTAATATTCAGTATTTTTATCAATAACCTACATTTGTCTTCTTGTGAATGCACCTTAATTCAACATGCAAATGACTACCATCTCCTCTTCAAACATCTTAACTCATGTCCAAGAAATCATTCAACAGGCTGTCATCTCCATTGAAATCTGGCTTACAAGAGAACAACTGCTACTCAACCCCCTAACAAACAAACTCCTTCTCTTTACCCCAAAACCGCACAACCCTAACAAAGCATCTTTTAAAATCTTTTCAGCAAATGGTACGGAAATTGAATTAGTCCATGACGCCAAATTATTAGGAGTCATAATAGATGACCATCTTAAATTTCACCTCCATATCTAAGGTAATATCAAGAAACCCTTCAAAAATTATGCATGCTTTACAGAATCAAACATTTTTTGAGCAAACCCACAAAAATTAGTCTAGCCAAAACCTACCTTCTGTCCACTCTACTCTATGCAGCACAAATTCTAACCAATTTATAATTCTCCATAAAAAATAAACCTGAAAGCTGCTACAACAAAATTGCTATGTTTGCTACTAATTTATCTTCCTTTACCCATTACTGTAAAGCTCTACATACCCTTAGCTGGCTGGAACTCCCCCTCCACCACTCCTACATTCAACTTATAACAATAAATAAATTCACACACAAACCATTAACCGCCCATCTCTTACCCCTTTAATCAATATATATTTCCCTAGAAGAACTCTTAGATCAGAAGACAAAACTTCTCAGCACAAATAAATGGAATAAATTCCCTGGACGAAGCCTATACTTGCATTCAGTAGCAAAAAAAAATATATATATATGTATAAATAAATATATATATATATATATATATATATATATATATATGCAACTACTTACCTCTAACCATCAGAACTATTTCTAACCTATCCACCTTTAAATGCTCCCTAAAAGAACAATTTACAAAATCTTGGACCTGCTTCTGTGCCAGTCCTGGCTGAACTTAATATACTTCACTCACCCCCTTCAACCTTAGTCACACTTAAAAACATTCTCCAGCCTCCTACTCCACTCATTTCTTTTGCTTTTCCCTAATATCTTACCTTACCCACTTAATTTCTGCAGACCTTTCCTCTACCTCTTTCCTCCCAACTAACCTAAGCTACTTTAAGACACCCTAGCCTGCATTCTTCTTACAATCTCCTTCTTTCTATCCTTCTTCCATAGGATGAACACCATCGCTCATACAAAGACATCACTCAATTTCCCCTCACTGCCTCTAATCATGTCATCTCTAATATCTCTTTAAATAACTTATTAGAATTGCCACAGGTCTGATTTATCACATACTAATCAATGTAACAAATAAAATGACTATTCAGTGTTTCCTCACATATTTTCTCCAATTCCTGTTATTGTTTTTCACTGCACTCTTCTAAGAAACATATGTGCTATGTTTTTCTCATTGCAACATTTTGTTAACTCATGTTTTGTAGTATAACAAGATACTTTGTGAATTAAAACATCTGTACTTGACATTTGAAAGATTGTGATTGTGGAGCTTTTCTCCACAGGCCTCTCTCTGCTGAAAATGGGCGCTTTCGGACTCAGTTTGACTTTCCCAGTGAACAAATGTCAAATAAACTAAATAAAACTTGACAGAGTGCAAATGCATCAATAAAAAAGAAAACATATCAACAATTTCCACTATGTTCTTGCAATGTACATTTTCATTCAGGGAGTGCCATGGTTCCTGCAGCAGTGTCAGCAGCTAAAGACAGAGCTCTGGGCAATGAACAGATTAACTTAACCAAAGCCTGCAAACTACTGTAAATTTCTTAAAATAAACTGCTTACTGAAGTGTCAATGTCCAAAAGGGCGACAAGGATAAGAAAAAGATGAAGTAAAAAGGAGCGAGGTTGTAAAAACTTAAAGGGAGACAAAGTAGTGTTCTGGAGAACATCTGGGAAAACCAGTGTGTAACAAAGCCAGAAGAAAAGTCTCAAGTCATCCTAGACAGAAAGCTTGACCAAATGCATTCTGAGATTTTCAAGATAAGTGGGTCCCTGCTGGAATATACTCAAGCAAATAAAAGAAGATTTAAAGAAACAGAAGCTTTAACCAGGTATTCATTAGAAATAGTAGGGCTACAAACTGCTGAAACAGAGATTAAAGAAAAATGATGGAAAAGCAATTAAAATAAGAATAAATGGCACAGAACTGGCTAAACTTGATGCTAGGTTAAAGAAAAACCAGCCTCATGTTATACAGAAGTATTAGAAGAAATGAAAGGGAAGAATTGTAAAGACTAAGAAAATACCTAACCACATTAACAGAACTTTCAACTGGCATTAAAACTGAGAGAACATAAAATAATCCCAACGTCAGCCTGAGAAAAATGCCAAGATCAATATTAAACAGCAGCTGTATCACCCAAAAGATACAATTTGCTCTTTTATTGCCAACCTTTAAGATTCTGTTTTGTGCAGAAAGGGTTTACATGGCTAAAGACTTCATTACAAACATGAACAGAAATGCTTTTCTTTCCGTAAGACTGTAGAGAAATGAAACTTCATTTTAAGTTACTGTACCCTGCTTTAATTCAACTCTGCTATCCATCTGGCTAAGAAACCTATATAGACCCTCAAAAGGAACAGGATGAAATGGCAAAGAAAAAGCAACAGCTACAAGGAGGAGAAAGTGGTTTTGGCAAATGCAAACAGCCGACAGGAACAGAATGGACATTTCAAGAAAGTGATTTCCTTCAAAGCCCTTTCCTGTTTTCCAAACTAAATGATGGATAAAACAAAAGCAATAAAACAGTTTTCAAAAAAGTGGAGGAAACCAGAAAAAAAAGCAATGCATTAGGAACACTGAATAAAGAACACTATTTAAAAAGGACTAATGGTTACATGGCAAAGGATGTGACAGTCTTAAAATGTTAACTGCATTCTCAACGACAACTTAAAAAATCCCCAAGTACTAATATATATATCTACGCATATACACACACACACACACATATATATATATATATATATATATATATATATATATATATATAAATATACATATATAAAATCCCAACATTTCACTTGAAATTAAAATTTATATTCAATTGAACAAGGAGAGAACTTTACTGCATGCTGTCTGATAAAAAAAAAATCCTGTTTTCAGACTGCAAGTTGTCCTTATGTTGCTTTTTATAAAGGTGCAATGACAGTGCTAGTGAGTAGTAAATGTTGAATGTAAAAGAAAATTAATATGTGATAGAAACCAATGGACAATAGTGTATAAAATTAATTCTGGTAAGTATATACTAGGATGAGTAATGAAAGCAAACTTAAAGAGGTAGTATTGTTACTGCACATAGGCTAGATTGCGAGATTCACAAACAGTTCCCCACAAACATGGAGGGGAAAGTTGTTGAATGGAGTTGATAGTTTGGTGTAACTGAAATATAAAATATGCATACTGGAAGGCATTTTATGACTGCTGAGACTTGTAACTACAAAAGAGAAAATATCTACTGCATTTCATTTTGTCATATTTATACAAACTGGCATGAGTTTAGTGTTTCTGCAGATAATTTACCTTCTCTCATAAGCTCATCTAATCTGCAAGATGACTGAATAGCAAAGCTTGAACTTCTAAAAGTTTACTAACGAAAAAAAAAGTAAAGTTATTTTTAGAGAGAAAATGCATCACTGAAGAAATAAACAGCCCAGTTATTTCCCAATACAGTTTGAATAACTAACATTGTAACAAGCTTTCTATCGCTGTTGGTGCAAAGCATCAGCTGTATGGCTTTACAAAAAATATGTATATAGTAAATATTCTATTAATTTCTTGGGGTAGGAGAGAATTATCGGTCTTGAAAAGAGATCAGGCTCTTTGAGGCAACACAGGAAAATAATTAAAAGGGCACAAAGTGATAAAAACAGATTATAAAGGTCCACTTTGTAACAAAGAATAAAAGTTAAGAATAAAATAAAATCTTAACTATGGCCCAGTTTGATCTATTTGTTTGGAATATAAATAGGATTCTTGATATGACAAAAACAAAGTACTAAACTATATTTACAATAGTAATGCACAGGTAATGTTACAAGAAACATACCTGAATTATCAAAAACTTAAGAATTTTGCAATTAAAAAGAGATAGAGAGAACTTCCTTGTTGGAATTACTATTAATTAAAAAGGGTAAAGGAACTGGGATTGAGGAACAAAGGACAGGTAGAAAAGATTCACAATGGTAAGAGGTTATTGGCAGGGTGTAAGACTTAAAATGGCTACACTACATAAATTCCACAAGTACGGAGATGTGATATCAAGAATACTATTGAAAATATGCAGCCTTTCATCAAAGATGTATGACAGTGGCAGAAAACTGAACACTACAGCAAATAAGAAACCTGTCCTCAGAGGGACATAATACCACAAAACACCAGCTGTGGACAGAGAAACTTTCATTGCCATCAACCCCACACATAGATTTGGTCTCACTATATATCTATAAAAGTTTACTATTAAAACACCTAACATCATAACGTAAACCGGTTAAAAACGCAGTTTACATGTTCAACGTGCTACATATTAATTAAATTACATTGCTGAATCGAAATACCGAACATTTCGAATTCAGCATTTTTTGAAATCAGCCAGGATATGCCTAATTGCCACAACTCATCTGTTTGCATTCCAGCAGTACAAACACAGCTCAGTACTGCACAATGACAGAATTCATGTTTCTGCAGGGTGGCAAGCCCCCCTATGGGGGGCTGTGCTCGCCACACCCCCTGCAAATTATATACTCCAACTCTGAGATTGCACTACATTGAGGAAAATGATAAATGTCACGATAGGCACTGTATCGCAATCTCTATAAATAACAGTGAACCCATCAGCGAATGCGCAGTGACATTTGCTGCAACAGACACTCGGCAAATTGAAGGTTGGCAAAAAAAAAGTTATGTACTCACCATAACATTCCATGTTTGTAGTCCATCTCGCCCCTTCATTCTTACATATGGGTTCGAAGCCAATCCTCGGCACCGACTCAGCCTATTACAAAGCTCAAAGTCTTCTAGTTGGCTCGTGGCTAGGTAGTTATCCCATAGTGCACCAGTACAATCCCCCAATATTGTTTGCTGCTAAACTATAGCAAGACAGAACTAAACTATCCCGAAAGAGCAACAATAATGAAATGTCTCCACCTTATTATGGAAAATTTATCCTGTCTCCAGATCCATCCAGGACGGGGGACGGTGGGTTCGTAAGAATGAAGGGCGACATGGACTACAAACATGGAACATTATGGTGAATACATAACTTATTTATGTTCTGTAGTCATATCTCGCCTTCATTCTTACATATGGGACAGCGTCCCTAGCATCTTACTCTTGGGTGGCTCAAGGAAAAATACTGAGTGCCGTGGAACCAAAGAAGGCTCTACCCCTAGAGTTCAAGTCCAATTTGTAATGAGTAGTAAAATATGAGGGATAGCCCAGGTTGCTGCTGCACAAATATTGTCAGTTGGAACTCTGGCTTGGAAGGCTGCAGATGTAAACTGGAATCATTTAGAATGAGCCCTAATCTTGAGCGGTAAAGGCTTTCCATTGGAAAAATAAATGAAGGAAATACAGCTCAAAATCCAATTCTAAAGGGTCACTTTGGAGACTGGGTGACCTAGTCTGGAATCGGAGAATGATATGAACAATTGGTATGACTTCCTGAGTTACTTAGTCCTGTGAAGATAGAATCGTAATTGTGAACATACAACTGACGAAATTTGTATTCTGCTGCGTTGGAATGCTTAGGGAAAAACACCGACAGCTCTCTAGTTTGGTTCAAGTTATTAACAGAGCAAACTTTAGGGATAAAGGATGGATTTGTGCGAAGAGAGACTATCTTTGTGGAAAATCAAATAAGGGGGCTTGATAGACTGTGCTTGTAACTCTGATACTCGTCTAGCAGATGTGATGGCTACAAGAAACAAAGTCTTCCAAGACAGAAACCTCAGTGGACAGGAATGAGCAGGTTCAAAGGGTGAAGTTATTTTGGACAGAACGAAGTTTAGATCCCAGGAAGTTACCGGTTCCTGAAAAGGAAGTCTCAGAAAAATAGCACCTTTAAGGAAAGTCCTGCACAATCTGTGTGACATCAGGTTAGACACTCATGTTGACACAAATGAAAATTAGATTTCGCTGCCAACTGAATCTTAATTGTGGCAGCAGCAGATCCCTGGTGGAAAAGTTCAGACAAAAATTCTAAAACCACTGGGATGGATGTGATGAAAGGGTCAAAAGTCCTTTCTTCAGCCCAGATAGAAAACCTTCTCCATTTGCTAGTGTATAACTTTCTAGTGGAAGGTTTATGTGAAGATGTGAAAATGTGGGTCACAGCAGGTAAAAGATCATGAAGCCTGACTAGGGATGGAATTGG
Source organism: Protopterus annectens (assembly GCF_019279795.1). Lineage (NCBI taxonomy): Eukaryota > Metazoa > Chordata > Ceratodontiformes > Protopteridae > Protopterus > Protopterus annectens. Next base: position 29,983,538 of record NC_056725.1, read on the forward strand.
ATGGAATTGGGGCAGCTGTCAAGTTGAGGGTGTGGAGGCTGGGGTAAAGAGAGCCTGACATGGGTGTCAAGAGGTCTGGCAATGGGTCCAGAGTAGATGGGTCGTCTAGTAGATGAGGCCGAAAAAGGGGAACCAAATCTGACAAGGCCAGTAAGGAGTGATGAGAATCAATTTGCTGCCCAACAGCTTCTCCTTCTGAATCACCTTGGATATGAGAGGAAAGGGAGGGAAGGCATAAAGGAGACCCCCCCAGAAGCCAATTGTGAACAACTGCATCTCTCGGTTACTCCCCCGGTGGAGGGATTAGGGAAAAGTAGCTGCTGCATTTGGAGTTGATCAGACTGATGAAAAGATTGTAGCAAGGTCGTCCCCATTGGTGGAAAATCTGTTCCACTATGTCCTGCTTTACAGACCACTTGAGGCATCAAGATTGCCCGGCTGACTTTGTCGGCTATCACATTGGTTGTCCCTGGGATGTGCGTTGGCACTAGAAAGCGCTGGGAAGATCTCCCACTTCCAAAGAAATATAGCCTCCCGACAAAGGGGAAAAAGATCTAGTTTCACCTTGCTTGCTGAGATACTATACCATAGGCATGTTGTCTGACTGGAATGCTATCGTCCCAAAAGGAAGAAGGTCGTGAAGTGCTTGCAACGCTAGAAGCACCACCTTCATTTCCAGGACATTGCTATGCAGGTGAGCCTCGTGATCTTGCCATGTGCCTTGGACAGTCCTGCCTAGATAATGCCCCCCCCCCAAATCTGTGACGCATCCGTGGTCACAGTAGTAATGGGTTGGCGAAGAAGGAATGGAGTTGCCTGTAGTTAGTGGGTCTGGTAGAATCCACCAACGGAAGTCCTTTTTGCAAGACTCTGTTATGATGACATGGTGGGATTGAGGCTGTTGTTGAAAGGATCACAGAGAAGAAAGAAGCCACAGAAGAATTCACATATGTAATATGCAGATGACTGCAAACTGGGCGCCATAGTGGAAAGTGCATCGGACACGGATATCCTTCAGAAGGGACTCACGGAAACAGATAGCTGGTGCCAGAGCCATGGCCTGAAGTTAAATGCCAAAAAATGTATAGTCATACCCTTCGGGAAAAACAAGGTAACCCCAAGCTACCATATAGGTGGCAATCCACTAAGCACAGAAGAGGTTATCAGGGACCTGGGGACCCAGGTTGACAGTGGCCTTTCTTTTGACACTCACATTGCTAAAGTAGTTAGAAAGACCTTCTACATTGCCCACCTGATCATGAAGGGATTCACATCGAGATCTAGTGAGGTCATTGTTCCCCTGTACTCTTCACTTATCAGACCAATGATCGAGTACAATGCCCCATTCGGGATGTATCTCACCCGACATCTGCAGCAATTGGAGAGACCCCAAAAGTTCTTCACCAAAAGGATAAAGGGACTCCAAAATCTGTCATATGCTGCCAGATTGAAGAAACTCCAGCTCTATTCAGTCGCATACCGTCTGCTCAGAGGTGACATGTGCCTGACATACAAGGCCATGTCCAACCCGGAATTAATGGACATGCTCGACCTCAAAAAATCCAAATCCACCAAAACCACTAGAGCAAGCAAATTAAACCTTAGCACGGATATAAATAGGACGTGCTGGAGGGATAGATTTATCACTCAGAGACTCCCTATGCTGTGGAATAAAATCCCGGTCCATGTGAGGCAGAGCACCTCGCTGACTCTGTTCAAGAGAAATCTAGACCTGTGGATGGGAGATCGTAGGTTTACCCCGAGAATCATCTCTGTGTCACTGCCTGACAGAGGCACAACAAACTAATGGGCACAGTATTTTTTCATATAAGGGGTGGCGTAAGCCACAAAAATTTGGGCTAGGCTTATAAATGCCTTAGGGCAGATAGCCTAGTATAAACATATGAACCTATGAACCTATAATCTGGCCAGACGGACTAGTATTATGGTGGAGGCCATGGTCCGCT